>NC_056742.1:264118394-264405894 GCF_019279795.1 Protopterus annectens | reverse complement strand
TGGTTTGTTTTTCAATCCAGGAGTATGTTGGCATAAAAGCATAGCATGTCATGCCATGTAAGACCTAGACGTTTCAACATTTATTTTGAATAGATGCTTCAAAAATACATATAACTCGATTTGGGCTGCATTCTGTCTGTCTCGCTGTTTCCCTTTCCCACCTGTTCTGCACACAGATTGGCAGTCATTGTCACATTGGGTTGAGTTACAGCAGATAATACATGTTTGATGTTATGGCATGTCTGTTGATTGACTCCATGTGCTGCCTGCATATCTGGGCCTCGCTATGATATGAGATAGCACTGAACATCTGTATGAGTCTGCAGAGCTGCTAATATACCCACTTCATGTGAATTGCATTTATCTCCTACTGCAGTCATAGGAGAAGCACTGCTGCTGCTACTGTGGCTGCAGGAGGAACACTGCTGGTGTTGTCAGCTGTGGGGTCTCACACATTGTGGATGGACAGACCTCACACTGTACAACCTCTCTTTCAACTGTGGGCATGGTTACACTTTTACCCCGGACTGTGGGCATATCATCACCCAAGATGGAATCAGTGTAACTGTCATCTGGCTGTGATTCAGGTGGCTGTAAATCAGCATCGCTGTTGGCCCCAGCACAGGTTGCCATCATCAACCTTTTGTGCTGCCCAGACTGGACAGATAACACTGTAGTAGTGCTGTGTCCTGTAAAAACATGACAAAAGATGCACTTCAATAAGCTTCAATACCTAAGATATAGCTATGTCTCTGTGGCATGCATGCCAAGGGTATCTGTGAAAGACATACTGTACAATTCTAACTTACATCTGCTATCATCCCAACATGGCTGGATACCAGATGTCCCCGCAAAAAAAAAAAAAAAATTGGCAACATATGCTGTGGACATCCTATAGACTATATCTGCAGTGTTGCTGTACAGAATGCAACTGTACATGATGCTTATCTGGTTGGTTATACAGTGAAATATGTTGGTGTGGTTTCATCCTGATGTAAGTGTCCACTCCTCTGATATGATTCCAATACCTTTGCCCCCCTGTAGGTATACTAAAAGCTCTTTTGGGTCTGGTAACTGGGTGCTTCGGGGTGGCCTCCCTTCCCATTGTTGACCTTTCAGTTTCATTTGAATGTGCCTTTGCTTTGGCATGGCATAGAATGTCAGGAACTCTTGTGACACTGATGTACTTTATATTTTTTGGCCTTCCATGACATTCATATGAGTTGTCTGCCACATATGTTCCCTTAATTTACCTGCCCTTGGGTCCTGATTCCTTGTAGAAGTTCATTTTCAGCAGAGCTAAAATTGTTCAGCGTCTGCTGTCCATCTTGTCCTTCTGATGTACAGACACCTGAAAAAACATGACACAACACTGTAGTTTTTTACTGCTGGAACAGACAGAATGACTATTACAGTCAGAGGTAACCTAGTTGTACTGTACAATAATCCCATGGACAGCTATGGTATATGTCATAATATAGCTGTAGGGGCAGGTATAAGAATATCTGTAGCAGTTACACTTGGAATTATCTGACACATTTACTTGATGGGATCACCTGATGGGTTATGACCTACAAGTATGCACAAGATAAGGCAGTCAACCCTGCTGACGCAAGTGGGGGAACACTTGGCAAACACTGGTGACAACTCTGCTGTACTGTATTGTATGTGAATGTATGTGCATCGGGGGGGGGTACATATATGTAGTCACAGGAATGATTTGCTTAACAGTTTAAGCCACCATAATGACTATTTGTAACTACTGCTGACAGTCACTGTACCTGGATTCATTGGTTATACTGTGTGTTCCTCATTGCTTTTGTTAGCTTGGTAGAGACAAAATTAAACTATTATTTCAACTAGTGATTGCTTTTGATTTTTATTGTTGATCACTGCTGTTTGTACCGATTTCTTCCACTTTTAACGGAAATTGAAGCTATTGCTGACTCGAGCTTAGAAGGTAAGACTATATGTAATTTAGTTACTTGTTACTGATTACTTTACTTTTCTGAGATGTTGCTGCCACTTTTACATGTTTTGCATTCTTAAACATTACCACTGTTACTTAATGTGCCCAGAGTCTATAGTAGTCAGTTCCCCTATTCTTTTAACCGTTAGCCACGTCCCATCTTGTCACCATTTTCTAGTTTAGCCCCTTCTGTGTTATGCCAGTAGTAGGTTATTACACCGTTCCTATCTTCTGATATCCCTTTTACTGCACTGACTGTTATGGTATGTCCATCAGCTGTTATCCCGTCTGCAAGCCTGAAGTTATTTAGTTCAGCTTTTACACCAGGCCTTTCTGAAAATCTGGTTGTTTTACTTCTTACAAATTCAAATTCATTGCTTCATTTGTGTCTGTTCATCCTAGCCTATTAACAACCCTGACAGCGGTGGGTATTTTTTAGGCAGTGTAGCAGTTGCAGCATATTTTGAAAACCCTTTTGCTGCCTCATAGTGGTTCACTTTATGAGAAGGTTGACTGTTTATTAAACTTAGGAGGCTGCATTCTCACTCCAAAACACATTCAGTAAGAACAGCAAGCAGACGTAGGCACACAAACTCTCCTACACCTCCACTACAGTAGCTTTTGCTGAGTTTGTTAAAAGAAATGTGATTGTCTCACAGACTAAGAACTAAGAAACCTTTGCTATTAGTTCACAGCAATACTTCTACTGTCCTCCAACATGCCATAGCCAGTACACATACTTCTAAGAGTCCAAGGGTGGAGACTTTAAGCCAGTGAGACTGAGATTGTATCCGGCCAAGATGACATTTTAACAATAGGTGACCGTTATTAAGCATATGGACACCACCCTTGCTAGACTGAAGAATAAAGTGAGAGCTGGCTTGCCAAATCAAGGATGGAACGTAACAAGGGCTCTTGGATCTCTCCACCCTGTCAGATGCAAATATGACATTGTAGTGGTCCATGTAGGGTGAATGACCTTAGGAACACTACCAAGAGGAACATGCAGAATGACATTATTGATCTCACAGATGTGTCCAAGGTAGGAAAGGCACTAATCTTGTCCGATATTTTATCACTACCCAGAATGATGCATTGAGTCAGACAAGGTAATTATAGGTTTGTGGGTAGGGGGTCTATATTAGATCATTGAAACGGCTGAATTTCGAATGATCTAATATTGAACCCAATATCTCGAACTCTGAAAACAGCGAAGCTGCACAAAACCGAATTCTTTCCTAGGGAAAGAATTTGGTTGGTTGTTGTGGCTTCTTTGTTTTCAGCGATGCAGTGGAAAGTTACGGGTTGGGTTAAGGTAAGTGTGTGATTGTGCGGACTTTCGGGTTAGGGCACGGGTTGGGTGAGTTAGGGTTAGGGCGCGGGTCAGGTAAGGGTGCGATTGTGACGGACGTTAGTATTAGGGGCGGGTGAGTTAGGGTGCGAGTGAGTGTGAGTGTCTTGGAAGACTGCCTTTTTAGTGGCTATAACTTCAGCAAAGAGAGCATCAGAATTCCAGGCTCGTACCATTAAGCCTGCTTACTTAATATTTCCTAAAGATAGTGTCCTTGAAACCCAACCCTTCCTTTATGCCAAAAGTGGCCACTGAAACGAATCTCTATCAATCGATCCAGTTTCCAGTGTTCTTCTCTAATTAGGCTAACAAGGGGGAATGCATTGTACATTAGATGTTCATCGTCAGCTTAGTTTCTGTTTGCACAGAAATAAGCCTTTTCGCCTATCAGACCAATTGTTTGTGGCCTTTTCAGTTAACCGAAAGAGCCAAGCTGTGTCGAAAGTTACTATCTCCCGTTGGATTTCTCTGTGCATTTCTTGCATATACTCCTCATGTGGTTCTTCTTTGCCTAGACCATTTAGGGCTCATTCTACCAAGTCAGTGGCCACTTCAGCTGTCTTTGTAGCCTGTCAGTCTTTGGATGACATTTGTGCAGCGACAACTTGGTCCTCTCCTCATACCTTCATCTGTCATTACAAACTTGATTTAGTTTCTAGAGGAAGGGTTTCCTTTGGCTCCAATGTTCTTTGGCATGTCCTTCCTTGAAGCCACCCGAGAATTTTGGGTAGCTGGGGACTCTGACCCATTCCTGATGAATGGTGACTAGGATAACATCAGATTAATAGTTATGTACTCACCATAACTTGGTATCTGTTATCCATAGTCACCATTTATCATGGTCCCACCCTCCACCCCCCTTTCTGAGGTATTGGCAGGATTTTGGTGGACCTTGTCTGGTGACAGGTCTCTTCTGTCTGTCTTCTTTCTCCAGAGCAGACTCTATTTGAGGGGTTAGAGGGGAGGAGCTTGAGCTAAGCTGTTGTCTAAGTGTGCTGGTTCGGATCCGATGTCCGATCCTAGACTACGTATAACACAGGTACCAAGTTATGGTGAGTACTTGAGTATTATTTCTGCATGCAACTACTTTCTTAATAAAACTGGTATTTTTCTGCATAGTTTTCTTTTACCTATGGTTAAAAAAACAGCCTTCTATATACAAGATGCATTTGATTTTTTAGGTAAAGTAAAAGATGTGGAGTGAAAGGATGATATGTATTGGCTAACCATTGATGTGAGAAGCCTGTATACTAGTATACAACATCAATTTGGAATTGAGATATTAGAATATACCATAGGTAATAGTCCTTTGGCATATTATATAATTGAGTTATTTGATTTTTATTTGAGGAATAATTGTTTTGAATTTAATTACAAACTTTACCATCGGTTGCGAGGAACAGCAATGGGGGCATCTTTTGCCCCCATATATGCTAATATTATGATTGGGTTGTTCGAAGTTGATTATTTGTATGGTCATTCTTTTATGAAACAACACGTAGTTGCATACTATGGATATATAGATGACAAACCAAGCCAGAAAAACTGATATGTAATAGAAATCACCAAAGCACATGAATGCTATCAAATAATAGTACGTTTCTGTACACCTTCATTAGTTGCAGATACCCCATACTAGTCTAACTGAGTTCTTATATGTGTGGCTATAAATCACAGACCAATCCCTGCTTAGAACTATTGGTTGAGTGAAACCAGTCAAATTCATTATTTAAAAAGAAACTCATTAATATTCTTTATACATCAGGGTTAAAATCACCTTAATAAATAACTGAATAAAAATGCTTTGTATTTAAAATACATATGTTGTGTAGTATCTCCTATAAAAACATTTAAAACAATAAATAATGAATATGTAAATGTGTAAATAAATACTATTAACTGTTAAATCCATGAATACATAAAAAGGTGTATAACTTGTATGATAACTTTTGCTAGTAAAAAAGACTGACAAGCTATCAGAAATGGTTGCATAATTAAAAAAAGAAAACGCTGAAAAATGTAAAAAAAAAAAAAAAAAAAAAAGGTGTATAACTACCATCTAGTGGCTTTGTGGAAAATTACAATTTGGCAGCTCTTAACTTAAGAACTGGAAGAATAGAGAGCATGTCATTCAGACCAGGACTTCTTGTAGCTTCTAAAATGACCTGCCATTATAACTCACAATATTCCAATTTAGCTTCCCACATTCCCCCTCTAATCTCTTTGGGCACAACTTCCAATACAAAAAATGAAAAAGATGCCTGTTCACATACCACCTTGTGATGGAATAAAGCATTATTCATATTTTCTTTCCAAATTTCATATATACTTAAATATGATACTCTGACCCGTACTGGTATAAATGTAGAATGTAATTGGAAAGTTTTGATTTAATTAATATTGTGATAATTGTTTAATGAGGGTAATTAATTTTTAGAATTGTATAGAAGTTGTGGCAGTATTTGTTTTTTATCCCTTTGAAGGCAGTATTGCCGAGGTGCTAGAGGTTTTAATAAACTTGGTGTTGTATCTGGGTTCTGGACATTTTGTTGTATATATTAATCTGTGCTTCCTCAGTTGTTTTAAAAAAAATAGCTTGTTACAATCACACAGAGTACTGTTTGCTTCCTTAGAGATGCTCATAAATCCAGACAGTACTGATGGTTCTACTAATACTGCTGCCAAAATATGCCATCTGTTTCATACTCTGGGTGAATATTTGTAAATTTCTTTGTTTTGCAATAATGAATTTGTGGAACAAGGCACAGCTTGCCATTAACATCTTGCGGCTGCAGGCTCCTGCAGGAGGGTTGAGACTACATACATTGCACAACTTTGCAGCTCAACTTTGCCTGTACTGTGATTTTTGACATTTCACCTTGTGTATGATTCTGAGACTACCAGTTGGCTCCTCACAAAAGTGATACCATTTTATGAGGATATTCAGGAGCATGGCAAATTCTATAACTGAGCTTGGCCAAAAGGCCAAGTATGCTGGTACCTAAGAGTGAGTACCTGCATGCAGAGTCAAAGAGTGCAAGACTATGATTTGTATCCTTCACAGCCAGTTCAGGGAGTGCCTGCTGGGCCTCTGTGATAGTACCCTTAAGAAAGAGGATGCCTGCTGTGACTTGTCTGAAGAATTGCCTTCAGTCACAGGCATCAACAGGATGAGAGATACAGTGCAAGTATTGTTATGATGACCTATGGTACCTGAACTAATTATGTCTTTGACTGGAAACATAGGTTAGACAGCAGCACCCACATAATATTGTAAGTTATTTTTTTCTATTTTGTGTTTAATAGGTTGACACTTTTTTTGTACTGTTACGTGTTTCTCATGTGTAGCTTGAGTATGGATAGTCTACTGTGCGAGGCTTTACTTATCAGGTGGAAGTGGTAATGGCAGTTAATGATCTACGGAAACCCCATTTGATATGTGTTCTCCTGCCACATCTTGAGTGTGGGATTACACGACACCATCACATAGTGCATGCATACCAAGTGGTATCTTCCTATCAGTAAGTAATTGTCATTTTTCTGTGTTAGCGTGTTAATGTAACCAAATAAAGTGCACATTAGCTTTCTGCCTGCCACTTAACAAATGAGATGTGTGTGGGACTGTGACTTGTTCATACGTTGTTGTTATATTTGTGCTCGCATCTTGTTCCACAGCTGTCATATTTATCTAATATGCCTTTTTCTTTCATCACTAGCAGAATGAGGCAGTACCTGTATTGCCTGTCACAGAACTCCACAGCGGCTCACAATCAACCATCATTATTACAGCTCACAAATGCTGACCTGTGCTTTTTGTGAGTACTCAGTCCATTATCATGACAGATTCACTTGAGGCAAACTTATTGTTTCCCCACTGCAGGTACTGCCTGATGATGGATTTGCTCTGTAGGCACCTCATCCATGACCCTTTCCTTCTGAGAAGCATGAGGGCAGTAAGGCTAGGAGTGCCTTATCAGAAGGGGATCCTGGCTGCTCACTGGGAGGTTAGTCAGCACCATTGCCTGGTGTAGCCCAGTTGCATTTGGACAAGCAGTGAGGGGTGAAGTTGAAGAAACAGAGGGGAGGGTACGCGGCCTGGATGGAAAGCCTCCTGGAGCAGATAACAGATGGACCTTGCCACCACAGTTTACCTGCCCATTGTTTCTCTCTCCCCATTCTATTCTGTGCAAGTCGATTCTGGTCTGTCTGCACTGTTGTATGTGTGACTGTCTTTCCAATCATATGAACCCCCTACTTTTGTTACCCTCCATTACCTTACTTCCATTACCCTCTTTCCATTTATTTAGGCAAAGAAAAAAGGGAGTTGTATTCTTGGGGAAAAAAAAGCCCTGCCCCACCCATCCACCACACCTCTGTATGTTGTTCCTCTCCTACTTAACATCCTCTTCCTACTTTCCTGACCATCCTTTTCCACTCATTTGTGCATTTGACAGGTGTCCTCTCTGCATTTCCAAGTACTGTAGTGCTACATAGTGTCTTTGACACACATTTTACCTACCTGATGAAGTGTGAGTGTTAGCACATACTGGAAAGCTGCTACATGCAGTGCTTTAAGTTTGGTATGTCAGGTCACATTTACATTTCTTGTGATATAGCATATTGAGGCATTTGGGCACCCTAGCAGTTGTCTTGTGCTTTTGTATAAATAATTCACTACATGGGTGCTTTATTTGTGCCGTTTCTGTACTTCATAGTAAAGCAAGTATTTAAGTGTTGCTTGTCTTGGCTTGCATATGTAATGACTGCATAGATTACCATGCACTTCTCTGTAGAAGTAGATCGCATCTTTAGTAATCCTGTTCTGTTTGTACATTCCCCTCACTCATGAAATAAAACAGGCTTGAAAACAGGCTTGCTATGTATGGCTAATATATGTTGCACATCATCTGAAGTTTGAGAGATGCATTTTGACAGATTGTAAGTAGGTATCTTTAAGTATATCTATTTTATCAACAAGACATGTAGGGGGAAGAGCAAGTATGCTGGTGAATCCTTCACCAGGTAGTAAACAAGGTTAATGACATTAATCTGCAAGGAACAGCATTAGCTAGTAATAAGCTATAAAATCCAAGGGTCCAATTTTCCGACTCAAGAAAGCAAACATTTTTCTTTTAATAAAATTCAAATTCTTGATACTCTGCTCTACAAAACCGAGTTGGATACGCAAAATCTAGCTGGGCTTTTCAAGGTACAGGACATTAGCAAGTGATAATAAGGGGATGATGATGTGTATGTGTGTGTGCGGGGAGGTTGTTAAAAATAAATTAACCTCTGAGAAAGAACTATTCGGTGTTAGCCAAATGTGGCAAAAGAAAACCTCAAAACTTCTTTTCAAGTATGGGAAGGGTAGAGGAGGAGAGGATTAGCCTTTGTATGGAGGTAAAAGTGCAACCAGTTTTCAGGCAGAAATTAGTGTGTTTTATGTCCTTCATAGCATCCTGGAAATGAGGGCATTTGCAGTAGCCTAACCTCAGCACTGGGAGGGATGTATGTGTGACCCGTGTCAGTAAAGAGGCCCACAATGCCTTATGTGAAGATCTATTTCCATGTAAAGCTGTGTTTTGGTGAGCTCATCCATGTAAAGCTGTGTCTTGGTGAGCTCCGTAACTGTCCCCACGCTACACATTCAAATCACTGCTCTTTCTCTGAGGGATTGTGGCAGTTTGAGGCCCGTTCACCCTCCTCCCTGAGGGTGGATATGCTCTTCCTCCCCTGGCAGTTCTTTTAGGCACACCAGATACTAATAGGTTTCATTGCCACCTGTTCAATTTAAAGCCAATAACAGAAACAATCTAACCAAAATTATTGTCTAAGATAGAAGGAGAAAGTCCTTTTAGGTAAGTGCTGACAGATCAAGAAAGAGACGTGAACCTAAGAACTAATTTGGAATATTCAGAATTGAGTACACAATTAAGTTATGACAACCAAATGTGAATGTTAAAACACAAAATTGTGAAGTAGCTCACATGCCGAAGAGCTAGCATACAGAGCTGACCATACCATGATTAAGAAACAAACTGGGACTTGGCAGCTGGAGTACATGTGCATGGAAGGTGGGAAGAAGTGGCTTTTTGCTGGCTTGGATTCCCTGAGAGGAAAAAAGGGGTTTTGCATTTAGTCTGATGTGTCTATAGTGATGGAGGCAGTGATTTAATCATGTGGCATATTATCATTAGGATTCAGCATAGAAAGGGTGTTGATGCTATATGCAGTTATGCATCTGATATCAGTAGCTCTGCTCAGTAAGGTCTTACAAAAAATTCCTTGCAGAACAGTGTGCATGATGCTGCTAGCTGCTGTGCTGTGAATCACTTCTCTTTCCATCCTGCTACTGGACTGGAATTAGCCCCAGGGGATAGTATGGGTGACACTAAGAAACAGATGGTGCTCCTCAGACTTGACACCCTTAAACTGACAGCCTGGCTTTTCCAGTTCTGATGATGGGTGTGATGGCCCTTCTTTATTCCAGGCCAGTAATCAAGGAGCCCCAGTCTCCGCCACAGATACCGGTGAGAGGAGGTCACTAAAATCAGGAATGGATTTATACAGTATTTCACATGCAGCTCTCTGCATCAAGCACAGTTTCCCTCAAGAGGACACGGGGAACACACTCCACTGGGACTGTACTCTGCCTCTCCAGATGGCAAACAAGACTCACTTTGGAGCGCTGTGTCCCAGTTCTGAGTGTCTGATACACACACTTGAATATCTGATTTTACACACACATACACACACCTGGGAAAGGCTGACACAGATTCACCAGCTATGTTCCTTCTGTCCAGACTATAAGATAGGTTGCTGCCACTAGTCAAATACTCTAAGGCTCTTACAAAGGGTAACCAACTATACTGTGTCAAATTAATACTGATATAAATGGTAGAGTTTGACCGAAGCAGTAAGGCTTATCAAAGTGGCTACAGTGTCACTAAAATAAGTACAAGTACTCACAGATTGTTAAAAGTATTCACTAAGAGACCAGCCACAATGAAAAGGTATAAAAAATATTTAATAATGGGTCGATAATAAAATAGAAAACAGGAGAATACTTAATATTTAGTAACAATAAACGTCAGTGTTTCAGTCACAAGAAATATAAAAATAATACAGTTGGATAGCATCTCTTAGGTGCAGAAAAAATACTAAACAAATCTCACTGTATTATTCCTAACTGAACTATTTGTTGAAAGTATTCACTAAGAGGCCAGCCACAATGAAAAGGTACAAAAAATATTTAATAATGGGTCGATAATAAAATAGAAAACAAGAGAATACTTAATATTTAGTAACAATAAACGTCAGAGTTTCAGTCACAAGAAATATAAAAATAATACAGTTGGATAGCATCTCTTAGATGCAGAAAAAATACTAAACAAATCTCACTGTATTATTCCTAACTGAACTAAAATGAAACTGTCCCTAGTTAACTCACTCAGTATCACAAGGCAAGATATACTGCTGAGATGCTCACTTCCACAAGGCAAGATGAGATACTACACACTAACTGAACTGCGATAATTGACACAGAACTTTTTTTTTTCTTTGGAAGCTTGATATAGAACAAACCACAAACTGCTGCTGCCAGAGTTCCATCCTTCAGCTGGCTATAGAATTACATCACATCTACTTATCTGACTCTGGCACAATACACAGTCAGAATTCTGTTGCAACATAAGCAACTTTTACAAATACATTTTTAATACAAGTATCGGTACAAATGAATGTGACAAGTCAAGTGACACAAGACTGTTTACAAAACTTCAGCTAGCCATGCTGACATACGCCACATATGCACTGTCTTACTTCTCCTGGTACACCTGACAATACCTCACAATGTCACTATAGGTGCTGATCTTACTTTCTTTTAGAGGTAAGTGTCTGTCATGTCCTACATTTAGAGACTTTTTATACAAAAATTTGAGGACGTGTGGACTCATTTTTCATTCTGAGCATCTAATAGACAAGTATACCCCTTTATGATACATATTCCTTTGATCCTTTATTTAACCAAAATTTTTAATTTTGATCTCGGTTACTCTTTGAATGTTTTAGCAGTCAATTTTGACTTTCTTTTTGATGTAGAATTCTCTTTCTTTACCTCTCTTACAGTTTGTAAGGTCTCCCTATATGGTACCTTGTACCTCAGGCCCCCATTTAAGAGATAGTCTCCCTCAATGCGACCTCTTGCCATGTAAAAACTACTGTTCCAACATTTGAACCTGCTATCTGTCTAGAAATGTCTTGAAAAATCTCTTACTTGCAGCTGCTGTATTTGGCACGAGAATATCTGAATTACAAGCTCTTTCTGTCAATCCTGCTTACCTATCTTTCATGCCAAAAGTTAACACGGAATCAAACTTGAACTATTATATATATATATATATATATATATATATATATATATATATATGTGTGTGTGTGTGTGTGTGTGTGTGTGTGTATATATATATATATATATATACATTTTTTTACTACCCTAGTCATGGTGAATACCATTTCATTTTATGGATGGCCATAGTAGCTTAAGATACTGTTTTATCAGAACCAAATCTTTCTGAAGAGATGACCATTTGTTTGATAAGTTAAGGCAAGATTGTATCTAAGCTCACCATTTCCAGATAATTAGCTGATTTGCATTGAATTATGTTAGAACAGGCATGGACAGCCTTTCTAAACCCTACAAGGCTCATTCAACTGCAACAGTAACTGCTTATATTCTCTCTTTCTGTAATGCCTCAGTTTTTCTATTTGCACTGTCCATCTTAATCTTTCCTGTACACCTTTGTGAGGCATGATAAACTAGACACTATGTCCAGGTCAGATATGTACCAATGATGCCCTCTCAGGGGGATTAATTGGGGACTGTCTCCTTTGTGTTGCTGAAGATGCACCTCTTATCAGATCAAATAAAATTTATTCCGTTGTATGTATACATTGTAACCCACTGACACTGTTAACACTAAAATTGTAAAACTATGGAGCTTTTCTCCCTGGGCCTTCGCTGAAAAAGGGATACTTAGCTCAGTTGGACTAACTAGGTCAACAAATGTAAAATAATTAATAATAACGATGATACAGCTGTAAGAAGGACCATTTTAGTAACAAACCTTTCCTTTCATTGCATACTTTTGATGTTCATCTTTTCTGGAGCTCTGCCTTTCCCTGTCCTTGACATTTTCTTCTTTCCCGTTGTAAGTGCTGTCCACTGAAGAACTGGAGAGTTGAGAGGTGAGTAGTCTATGATGGAAAGTGGGAAATTTCAGTGCAGCCTGGAAAGGTTCTGTAAGTAGAGCAGAACTCATGTCTGGGCTTTCAGTCGTAAAGGTTTACTGAAGATGGACCTTTGTTTTGCCAATCTGTCATTATGGCAAATACATAACTTTTGCAAAAGTACCGCAAGGAACAAATACTAAATAACAAACTTCTAGGACCTAGAAGAAGAGAACTGAGCCAAACAGGTGTTGAGTGCTTTTGTTTTTTAATAGATATAAGAACTTTATCAGAAAAAAACAAAGAATGAAATAAAGCCTTGTTGTGCTCTCTTTAAAAACAACAGCAAATAAGCATGGTATATAAGCAATGTACTTTCATTTGGTCACACCATCAGTTGTTTTTGTTACTGTGTTTTTGGTGTTAGTTTTAGGAATTTTTCATTAACCATGGCAGCACATTTATGCTGCACTGACTAAGGCCAGTAAAGGCAGGAGAAGCAAATCCATGTTTGTTTTCTGGGGCAGTTGGATTAAACAGACTGCTGAAATTCTTTGCAAAAAATGTGGATGGTATCTTAAGGTGGGGCAGTCTGGGTCATCAACTAATGTAAATTGTTTTGTTAATTTCAACCATCCCTTGGTCAGTAGAAAAGGCTTTTGGTAGTACATGTTAAGTGTTCATCAGCCTTTGTTAAACAGCAATCTGACATTCTATTGCTGTCTTGCACTTGTCACTTTACAGGTTGTAGCTATATATAATAAGGGTGTTTTGGGAGCAAAGCCCTCATTAGTCTCTTTATAATATATTTTTATTTTCTTTCATAATAAAGAGGTAAGTGTGGTTCTACAGCACACATGTAATTACTTTAACCTTTCATATGAGATACTCTCTGAGGCATTGTTGAGAGCTGGTAATTGTCAAAGAATCTGCATTAAATTGCAAGATTTCATTTTTGGCTTCATCAAGTTCTGTGGTGGATATATCCATTGGTGACCTTAATTTGCTTCTTAATCTTTTGGTAGCTGTATGTCAGTTTTTCCATGGCGTGTATTTTTGCTCTTCCTTATACTGTACCTGTGTCTTTTTTTGTGCTGCTGTAGTTGTCTACATAGTAGTCACGAACTGACTGAGCTTATCTTTAAGCCATATTTTTTTAATAGCCTCAGGGTGGCAAGATGTTGCTTTGTACTAGATTTCAGGTAGATTTTTTTCTGGAAATTCATGCATTAAAAAGGCTAATCTGATACCTTTTGTTTGTAGGCCCACAAATGATTCTGTTAAAACAAGTGTAGTTTGTCCCTGAATCACTGATTGAGGGGAAAATTACCACCTTGTCCTGACCCTTATCAGACTAAATAAGCTTTGTTTTGAACCATTGTGATAGGCTGAGACGTGACTTAATTTGTGTTGAATCTTTCCTTGTGCTGGAGTTAGCAAAGGAAGAACCTTGTCTGTTTTCTTCATTTAATCTTTACGTAATAAACAAAGGTCGAGTCTCTGTATTAAAATAGAATGATATGCATCCCATGTTTATCTAATTTAAATTCCCTGTAGCTTCATTTAAGTAAGTGTGAACCAGTCCAAGCTAAAGCTTGTCCTTTATAAAGAAATACTTTTTTTTTTTCTTTCAAGGCTCCTTACACTCCCATGTGGAGATCTTCAACCCTGTACTCTTAAATGTATCAACTTTGTAATCACGCAACTATAGAGAAAGTACAAAAACTACACAAAATGAATCACTGCCAACACACACACACACACACACACACACACACACACACACACACACACACACACACACACACACACACACACACACACACAAAACCTCACTAATGGTGTAGTTTCTGTGTTAACAGTTGCAGAACAACAGTTTAATAAGTTTCCACCTTGTCCACTTTAAATTTGTGGAATTGTAACTGAGTGAAGTTGATACAATTTGCATGTTATACAAACTGCCCTTGTCTTTTGTCTCTGTGATGTATAAAATCCTCACTTGGATCCAACTGGTTAGAATCCCATTTTTACTAGATGCCCAGGGTGAAAAGCTCCAAAGTATTGCAAAACATTTTAAGAATAATAATTTTGTTTTTTTTTTAAATATAAAAAACACACACGATTTAATTATACCAAATTGGACCTATTATGAAAAGATTTGTTAAGAATAGATGCAAGTTATATAATAATGATTTAATAGTCAAGAGAAATTTTATCCAGTTTATAGAGAAGTTAAAGGTAAGTTAGTACAGTACAAACAGGAATTGCAGTACGAATTGAGACAAAAGAAGGTTTATATATAGAGAGAGCCTGGAGAAAGAAGTTGATAGAAATAAGGAAGCGAGGGAAAAAGGGAAGAGTAAGGTATGAATAGTATTTGTCCACAATTAGGGATCTAATTTGTTCTTATAATTTGTCAGCAATGATCCTGCTGAGCCTACTTCAGTCTCAGTCTGGGAAAGTTTACATCGAACAATTGATAAACTAAACACAGCTGGTATGCATACAAGCACTGGTCTTTTTTTATTATTTATTTATTTATTTTTATAAAACCATGACAAGTGCATTTGTACAAAACTTGCATCTCATTACAATAACAGTTAATTTCTAAATCAATCTATGAAGACAAACAGTTGAATACTTAATAAAAAATACTGACAAATGGGAGAAATGAGAGTTTCAAGCAGTTTGTTTTGATGAAAATTTTACAAATCGGAGTTTCATTAAGCCCTGGCAGTTTTAAAGTATGAGTAGTCTTCAATATACATTTCTAATACTCAGGCAGAGCTTCAACTTTAAAAAAAAAAGTTTAATTTCGAAAAAATGAAAATAACAGGCCCTGGAATGTTTAAATAAAGCAGTCTTCTTTACTTTCAATATGCATTTACAAGTAAAAAGGCCAGAAAAGGAGACTCATTCAGACTGCTGAAAATGTCATAGAAATCAGAATTTACTGCTCTTCTGAAGCTTTTGTATATTTTGGCTTTAAAAGCAGTATGATGCTAGCAAGTATGTGTTATGTGGGTACAGTGTTAATACTGTACTGCATACATCTTTGTCGGAAACATTTAGTAAACGTCTAATTTATCAATAGAGGAATTAGTAGCCAGTTCCATGGCATGCAGGGTTAAAACCGTAACTATGACACAATGACTCGTGTCTCTAGGAGTTGGTCAGGGAGGATGAGTGGGAACATTTGCTGCTGGTTCACCTGTCCTGTGGAGGGAGCTGGCACTGGCTTATAACGCAGGACGAGTAGAGGCCTGCACTTAAGTTGCGGGATAATCTGTGTGCAGAGATACTTGGTCCCATAAAGTGATGATGGCGCTTGGAGGAGGAGGAGGAAGTAAGCCACACCACCAGCACCAGCAAGAGGTCCCATTCCTTACTCTCCGACTCTTGCCAGGGAATAGAGGCCATTTAGAATGCTGGGAAAACCTACACCACCAAAACACATAGAAATATAACACACACACCTACATTTTGCAGAGGCTCTCAATAAAAATCTGCTCAAGCAACAGAGACCTCCAAAGCAGAAACTTAAGCAACCCCCCCCAACACAACCCCGAATGACACATAGCCCACAAACTCAGTGTGCCACTCAACCACAGCCCATAAGACACCCAACTCTCTAGTCATAGGTGACTCTATAGTTAGGCACACTGATGTTCCACTCACCAGGCTAATCAAGGAGAAAGTTACTGTCAGCTGCCTGTCAGGTGCCAGGATCTGCCACATAACGCACTCACTCGGGTCACTCCACAACAAGTACAAATATGACTGTCAATGTCCATGTTAGTGTAAATGACCTGAGATGTTCCTCCCTGGACTACATGCAAAGAGACATGGAGGAGCTCTCCGATCTTGTAACCCAGGCAGGTATGACCCTAGCCCTGAGTAGCATCCTGCTATTACCCAGAATGATACCACATTACAAAAACAAAATGATTGACTTCCACAATTGGCTAAGCTTCTGGTGTCATTCTAAGGGGATCCAGTATCTGTCTGCCTGGGATGACATGATTGACGGACAACTATGCTTTGCCAGAGATGACCTGCACCTGTCGCCCTTGGGATTCTGGATACTGGCTAATGCTCTTGCCACCCCTATAGTGCCTTTTTTAAGCAAGGTTCAAATGACAAATACACCACTGTAACCGGTACAAGCAAGCAAAATCTGGGGGTAAAGTTACTCAATGCTAGAAGTCTAAACCTCTAAATGCATTCACTCAAGGCACTCCTTAAAATGAAGAACATCGACATCTGTGCAATGACAGAGACCTGGTTCAAGGCTTCAGAGAGCACCCCTGCATTACCAGGCTATAATTTATACCACACCTTTCGGCCACCTAACCTGGACCGAAATATTAAAGGCGGAGGCGTGTCCATATTCAGTAACTATATCCACACCTCCAGGCTAGTTGCATCCAAGATTATCCAAGTGCAACTAACTCTGGGCAAGACCGCAATCCAAATTGTAACTTGCTACAGATCCCCCACCATGCCCCAGGATTCCCACTCCTCATTTCTTGATACACTGGAAAATATTAGGGTACACCCAACACCTTAGTAATGGGTGATTTCAACTGCCCCACCATTAACTGGGAAAACTACTCCTGTACAAATTCTTTTGCTCAACGTTTTCTGGAATTCATAAATTGCAATGCTTTGGATCAACTTATCCACACTCCCACCAGGGGCAGCAGTATCCTAGACCTGGCCATTACCAACATGAGCGACCGGTGTTCCAAACCACAGCTCAGTTCCTTGTTGGTCAGATCTGACCACAAGCTAATCACCCTAGACATCCACATCATGCCCCCACCCCCCATTAGGGAAACCACTGTAAAATAAAATTCTCCAAACCAACTTCATGCTTCTTAAGACAGAAGTGGCAAACTTCACGACACCCATGCAGACGGACTATAGAGGTACGACTGCTGAATCCTACACAAATGCACTTTATAAACACTTACACGAGTGCATGGATTGTGCTATCCCTAACAGAACCAAGATGCTATCCTCCAAAGAAAGGAAGCCAATCTGGTGGTCCCCTGCGATAAACAAACTCTACAACAGAAGAAAGAAACTGTTCCAAAAAAAAAGAGTAAAATCCCATGATTGGAGGAACTCCCTGGTCAGCCTCCGAAAGAAGCTGAGATCCCTCGTACAATCCTCCAAAGTTAGTTATGAAAACAAAATCGCCACTGATTCTAAAGACCACCACAAAGCATTCTATAGCTATGTCAGGAATCTCAATGGCAACACTCAGATCTGTTGTGAGTTACAGCATAATGGCACGAAATAACCAACTGATATTGCCAACATCCTGGCAGATAGGTTCATTGCTAACTTTACCCCCTCTCACCCCCTAAAGGACCCATGTCTATACTGGAAGAATGCAAAGTTCCTGAAATCATGGCTGCAGAGGTAAAAACCACACTCTCCAAAGCCAAGAACATAACATCCATGGGACCTAACAACATCCCAGGCTGCGTTCTACATGAACTACAGAATGAACTGGCACCCCACCTAAGCACCATGTTCAGTCATAGCCTCACCTCGGGCTTTGTGCCCACTGAATGGCTCACAGCAACAGTTATCCCACTCCACAAAGGAGGAGCCATCACGGACCCCGGGAACTACCGCCCCATTAACCTTAACGAGCCTGGTCTGCAAGGCAATGGAACGTATCATCATGGAACATGCAAACAAAGACCTTGGTAATCTCCAGACTCTGGACCCCACCCAGTTTGGGTTTGTAAAAGGCAGATCGTGTCTCCAAACCTGATAGACTTCTTTGAAGCTGTCACCAAAGCTGTAGACGAGGGTAAGGTGATTCACACAGCCTATCTAGATCTCGCCAAGGTTTTTGACGTCATCCCCCACTCTAGAATTATTGATAAACTCACTAAACTAGGTATAAATCCCTATGTCACAAGATGCGTTGCCAACTGGCTCACTGACGGAACCCACACTGTGAAAGTAGCAGACTCCAAATCTGACTTCAGACCAATCCTACAAAAGGGCCTCACTGAGACAGATGCCTGGTGTCAAAGCCATGGCCTCAAGCTCAATGCCAAAAAGTGCATTGTCATCCCCTTTGGTAAAAACTCTGTACCCATGAGCTACCACATAGATGGTAGTCTACTTAACACTGAAAGTGTGATAAGAGACCTTGGGACCCAGGTGGACAGTAGTCTCTCCTTTGATAATCACATCGTCACAGCAGTCAGGAAATCCTTCTACATGGCACACCTCATCACAAAAGGTTTCCCATCCAGGAAAAAAGAGGTCATTGTTCACCTCTACTCGTCATTCATTAGACCCATTAGAGAGTACAACATCCCTTTTGGTATGTACCTCATAAGACATCTACAACAACTGGAAAGGCTGCAGAAATAGCTCACAAAGAGGATTACCGGTCTCAAACAGATGCCCTATGCAGACAGTCTCAAAAAACTCCAGCTTTACTCTGTTGCATATTGCCTACTCAGAGGCAATCTCTGCCTAACATACAAAGCCATGTCAAACCCAGAGCTGTTGGACATGCTTCAATTTAAAGAAATCCCAATCCCTCCGAGCTACACGCTCTAGGGACCTAAACCTTGTTACCACAATAAACAGAACATGCTGGAGGGATAGATTCCTGTCCCAGAGACTTCCCATACTCTGGAACAAACTACCTATCTATATCAAACAAAGGTGCCCATTAGCACTCTTCAAGAATAATTTTGATGACTGGATGGGAAATAGGAAATTCACTCCGGGGATCACCTCTGCGAAAGCCAGAGTACCTTTTTGGCTAGGCTTATAGAGGCCCTAGGGCCAATAGCCTAGTACCTACCTTTGAACCTATGAAAGAAGAAATTGGCCTAAGGGCTTTGGCCAGTCTGGAAATGCCCAGCTCCTGTACACCTGGAAAGATAGTTGGAATGCAGGTAGAGGAGCCATCAGACAGGGTCTGGGAAGGAATTGTCTAAACTGTTCATACTGTGAGAGTTGTATAAACTGTTCGTACTGTGAAAACTGTTTATTTGAGGCTTCTGAAGAGACAATCTGGAACTTTGGGATTTGTCTTCACTGCTTTGTATTGTGTAAAATATTTTTTTTTCTCATTTTATAATGGAATTCTGAAGTTGCCAACACCTGAAAGTGGCATTCTGATAATTGTAATTGTGTACAGTTTATGCATTCCATGCTTTACTTTACCTGATATTGGCTGTTAATTATAGTTTCCTAATGGCATTATATTTTTCCATTAGTACTCCATTCCATTAGTATTTGCATGTTCTCCCTGTGTTCGCGTGGGTTTCCTCCGGGTACTCCGGTTTCCTCCCACATTCCAAAGACATGCATCTGCAGCATTTCTCCCCGGGCCTCCGCTGAAAACAGACTCTGTGGAACCTAGTCGGACATTCCCGGTCAACAAATGTTAAATAAAATAAAAAATAAAAATAAATACTCATTTGAAGTTAATTTGTTGTGGTAGCTTACTAATTAATGTTATAATGAATGTATTGTGATCTCTTTTTATGGCAAAAGTAATGGAAGACAGTGGAGAAAGGTGAACTATTCACAGACTGATATTTCAGAGCTTAACACTAGGCTATTGATATTGAGGAAAATGTACAGCCCAGTTTCAAGATCCAAAATTCTGCACATCTGCAAACATGAAAAATTCCTAGTTGCATCTTGTTTTATTGAGGGCTTCAGAGTCAGACCTGGGGTATATTTAATGGTCAGGAAGCTGTTTTGTAAAGCCTATCCCATAAGAGGGATTCCGTGGGAGAAATACCTATCTCGTCAGCAGGTTATATTTATATTTTGGTGAAAATATAAATCTCTTGAGTGGGTGATTAGGGTGTTTGTTTTGCAGTTGTGTAGGAGGTTACATAGGACTAGATCATTTGAAGCTCTGTAGTAGAGACAGAGATACCCTCTTAAGAATCTCTAGCAAACATAAAAAAGAATGAATGGGAGCACTTTAAGGTGAGTGTATCTTAAAAAATAAAAAAAGACATTCCTTTGATTGTTTTGGCAATGTGGTCTTTCAAGCTGTGAAATATACTTAAAGTATGTAAAAAAGGGAGCCTTAAAGTATATTATGAACCTGTCAGGGAAGGAGTAGAGGGGAATAAAAACTTATTTGGACCGTGAAAATGTGCTTCTAGAGAAAATGAGTTCCAAATGGTAGTGGATACATGATTATCAAAGGATACAATTCTCGCTGCATTCCATACATTACTGTATCAATTAATGCCCAGGTGCTTGATAACTGAGCCAACTTTCAAAGTGGTTTCATCTTTGTGGTATGTGAATGGCTGCCCTTGTTTGGAGACGTACACAATACTGCATTTTTTGATGTTTATTTAACCCTGGTTTCTGTTATCAGCCCATTGCAGGGGGTGTATACTGTGGTTGGTTGTCTTCACCAACAAGAGTATATCACAATATGACCCATATCTCTCTGCCGTGGACTATTGCATTTATACTGTGGCTTAGGTCAGTTGTTTTTGAAATGGGGGGAAAAATAAATAAGCAAATAGTAGTGTAACAAAGTGGCCTAATGCATCAGTACTTGTTTTTCCCAGCTTATTTCCAATACATGATCATCAATAGTGGATAGTATGATACGTGTATGCCAGTTTTGGTAGTAAGTATTGTTGGTTAATGCACAAAAGAGTCTAATACAGGATGGTATGTGGCTGTTGCATTTCCAGAAGTGATCTGCAGCAGTTCTGGGTACCCTTTTTAATGTGGTTGGGTGGGGTGTATTTGATTATATATAATGTGTTATCAAAAGTGATACTTGAATGAATATATTTGCTTATGTTAGTTGCTGCTGGATGTATTTACTTTGTTGTACTTGCAAGAACCTGTGAATAAATATTGTATGGTATAAGAAACCAAAGCAGTATAAACAAGTGATTTTAAAAATGTTTTTATTTTTACTTTTTCCCCCAAGGACCTTGCTAGGTGGCGCCATACAAGTACTTACTTGGCCCATTTCTTCTGGAGCTAGGTATTTCCAGGCTAGGTGAGAGCCTTACAGCCCTTTTGGTCCTGCTTAGATATCCCAATCATCTCTCCATTCCACTGCAGGAGTCAGTTGTTTGGGAGCAGGTCAGCTTGCTGGTCCTGTGGGCAGCTGACCGTGACCCCTTTGGCAGCTCATCAGTGCTCCCCCATTGCTGTTTACTGAGGTGGAAGCTGTACAAACTGAGTTCTCCTGCCAGTAAACCATGCAGTGCACAAGGGCATGCTTTACAGGCTTATATTCCCACTGGGTGCACCTAGTGTTCCCAGTGGGTGTCATCCTTGTGATGAGCCAGGACCCCCTGCCTCCCCCAAGAATGTGTGAGACAGCAGCCAATGCTCACTCCCATCCTCTCCATCCTGCTCTTAAGAGGCATCTAAGATCCTCTTTCAGTTGGGTTGGCCGCAGCAGAGGCTGGGATTTATCCCTGGACGCCATTGAGGTGGTTTGAAGTCAAAGTAGTGCTTTGGCTTATGCAGGAGCAGTAGTAGTTGTGAAAAGAATGTGGCTGTGATTCACTTTACTTCTCTTGTGAGCAATCCTTATTGTCATTACTTACCACAGTAATACTTCTCCCTTGTAGCTGTATTGTTACGGTGAATATGTTGCACATTTGTACTGTCGCTGTCTTGTATAACTTCTTGTGAAATACACACCTGATAAGCTGATATAGACCCATTTTTTCTCTATTAATCGAAAGCTGATAAGAGCGAATGCTCTTTGATCGAACCCTAAACGTTGAACAACCAAAATAGCATTCATGAGAGTTGTCCGTTTTCGGGGAGTTTGCCATTTCCTCCACTGTGGTGTGTACTCTGAATTGATTCTCCACTTTATGTTGTGTTTTCATTTGTTGTTTTCTTTATTTTTGCGGAACAGAGATTTTCGGTTGTTTGTTTAGGTTCGCTCTTATCAGTTTTCGATAAGCTGATGTAGACCCGGGAAACAACACTGCGTTGATTTATTGTTCGGTGCAGCTTGTGTGTCACTTAAGCAGTTTGCCATTAATACGTTTTCCTGTTATACAGCATATGTGATGAGATGTTCAGATGTATCATTTTGGTTTCAATCAGTCTTAACCTGTAATTGCTTCTAACTTGCAGGACAGGCTTACCTTTTTTGTTTGTTTTGGGATATTTGTTTTTTTAATTTGTTACTGACTAGGTGGACTGATCTTTGAGCCCTTCACGGCAACGACCTTGGGTAGTAAAGTTATTACAGTATGCTACTAGTGTTTTATTCTTATTTTTACAGTACATTCATAAGAGTTGTAGTACAGTGTTTGGATGGCTGGGTGAGACCAACTGCTTAAAATGTTTATTTCACTGAGTACTCCTTTCACTTCTGTGTTCCAGCTGATAGAGCCAGGAAGAGGAAGCGTGAAGTGGAGGATGACCACAGGCTTCAAGAAGCAGTTCTTCAGTTGATTAGCTCCCATCAGAACCTAGGGAATCTACTGACAGAGGTGGGAAGCATTTTATTTTTATTAAAAAATGCAGTTGAAATGATATATGCTGAACTAAACCGATTACTTTGAAATTCTGATAAGAGACAAAGAAACAAACCAGTCATTTTAAATTGTTTATGTGATCCAAAATGAAGAGAAGGCACTCTAACTGAAACTGAGAAAATCACTTTGAAAAACATGCAGTTATTGGTGTAGCCACACAGCTGGTGTTAACATTGGCTCTAGGTGATGGACACTCTTGATGTTACCCAACTCAGTGTACAAAAATGGGGAGGGGGGGGTGACAGTCATTTACATTCTGAGAATTTGGCTGAGTGAATGCAGAAGTTCTTGAACTTTGGATCAATGTAAAAAATTACAGGAACAGAATAGAAGAATGTAGTACAAAAGCTACATTTATGTATTCTATTGAGTGGATACATGGATGAGTGGACTAATTTTAATATCCTTCCTTTGGCTATGACCTGGATGTTCAGGATTGTAGTTTGCATTACTAGAGAGAACAAAACTACACTAACCGCTTATAAAATTATGTTATACATCATCTTGGGCATGTGCACACAACCAGGCAAGCAGAGAGGGCAGGCAATATCAGGAGTTGCATACAGCTTTGTATTTTTGAAATCTCTATTCCGTTGCTAAACACCTGCAAGTTATTGTTTCTCCTAAGAAGATAAAAAAAATGCCATGCTTACCTTGGGGGTAAGGATAGAAAGGATGTTTCCCTTTTCTTGATAGCTTGAGGCTTTATTTTAGGAGAATACGTGTGTTAGGTGCTATTTGTAGATGACTCTGTTCACCCCAATCAAATTTGCCATTAAAGAAAATGGATGGATGGATGGATGGATGGATAGCTGTCTTGATAATTCCCTGGTTACAGTGGTGTAAATTTCATTATACAGCTCTTTCTGCATGATAACAAGCAAGCTGGTGTAGGGCTCAGATGTGCAAGAAAAGACTTACCCAATCCAGCTGGTTGACAAAGTGGATAAATATTGTTTGTCATAAAAAAGACCCTCTTGGGATACAAGATACAGTTTCAGTGTTGGAGTAAAAGTGCCTTTGTTTTTAATACTGAGATGGTTGTCAATGAGAGAAACCAGCCACACTGTTCAGGCCCATCCCTCAGCCATGGCTGGCTTGCCAGTGTTAAAATGAAGGTCTTTTCAACACAGACTAATTGCAACAAGCTGATTTATTCACAAAGTGTCCAGCAGCATCTTAAATACCAAAAAAAGTGAATCTAACTTACAGCAAGCTATGACTGCCTTTTGTATAGAAAAAAATCTGCAAAACTGTCAGCTGTTGGGCCATTTAGACATTTTAAAATGCTCTAATATGTTTCTAATATTTAATGTTCTTTTAACTTGACTGAGTATTACAAATTACTCATTTATGATCATTACAAACTTTTTCTTGCAAACCAATGACAATATGAAGCATGTCTGTCATGTTCAAGGTCTTGGCCTATCTTGCATACTTTCTTTTCATCTCCCAGCTACATGCTTTCTTTCCTTGTTGAGCTGTGTAGCATCAAGACCATCCTTGCCTGACAATGTGTTTGTTAACCAAAAGGTATCTAAGCTTTTCTATCTGTACTTGTATTGAGGTATAATTAGCATAATGGCTAAAATAATTCTGTCCTAGAAACCCATTTTAACACTTCTGCCTGAAGTCTCTTACAATATTCAATAATCCTTTTTTGCCATTGAAATTGCTCCATTTGATGTCCCTTTTTAATCCACCCTGCATGATAACTCCATTGCCTGCAGCCATTCAGCCCTTTTGTACCATGGGGGCAGGGGGGAGTGAGAGCTGAGCATCCTTGGGCTAGGTGAGGGACCTATAACCCATTTGCTTCATTGTTTAAAAACTAATGGTCCATCCATTCCCCAGGTGGTAGGTAGCATACCATCTGTGAGTCTTGTGAACTAGCTTTCCCCTCTCATGCTGCTAATGAACTTGCCATATCTGCCTGGTTGAGGAGAGGAGGTGTGTATGCTCCAGCATAATCTCTTGATCTTATGTTGTCCATTTCATTCTGTCCTCAACTGATGGGTTCAGATCTGAACCATCGGATCCTACTCGTACATTGCAAAAGCTTGTGGCAACGCAGAACTCTTGAGCTTCTCCCTTACCCAGAATGTACTAACCCCAAATACCTTCGATTTCATTTGTCGCTTCACAGCGAAATACACAGTTTACAGACTCTCGAGCTTTAAGTATAGATAAGGGTGTTTCTAGAATCTCTTACCTTGTAATTGTTTTTCTGTTTATCTTTCTCTTGTCTGTACTAGTGTACTATTTGAATTACTTCCCCATTCTGTTATCTCCTATGCTTGTCGTAGCTCTTAGCTATGTTTGTAGGTAGTTTTTCTTTCCCTCCCCCTTTTTCCTTAAAAAAAAAAAAAAAGATCTTTATAGTACTTTAGTTTACCATTGACTAGTTTTTTGTCTGATAGTTACAGTCTTGGCGTCTTTTATTCTGTTATTGGGTTGGTTTTCCGTTCCTAACATCCGTTTTTTTTTCAGGATGTCGGAAAAAGAGAAGAACCCAGTAGGTTTTAAAAAATGTCGTAAATGCAGTCAGAAAAACCCTCTTTCTGACTTGCACAGTGTGTGTGTGTGTGTGTGGGTGCGTGTGCACGGGTGCGTGCGCACGCATGTGGGTGGGTGTGCATGCGGGTGTGGGTGTGTGTGTGGGTGGGTGCGTATTGTCTTGGACCCCTTCATCTCCAAGAAAGCTGTGCTATTTGTCATGCGTTCAACCCAAGGGCCATGGCTGAATGCAAGAACAAACTAATTTTGAAGGGATTACTTCATCCTCCTTTAGTGAGACACTATCTGGAGCTTCTCTTCAGAAATTGAATAAAATGTCTCCTGCTCTAGGCTCCTCAACATCCTGCTGGAGGACTTCAGAGAAGTCTGTTAAAAGATCTTTTTTGGATCCATCAGAAACCTCGGATCCTAAAAAGAAAAGAGAGAATTTTCGGATCAGACTACTTCCTCGGATCAAAAGCGTATCAAGATTCAGTCATTGGATCTAACTGCCTCTTTGGATTCAAAAACTAAGAAATTTATAGACGCATCAGATCAGACCCCTTCGGTTCTGATGCAGAGAACTGCAGATGTGGTGATTTTGCCTAGACCTCGGGACTCGCCCTCTTTGGGCCCAGTTCTGTCCAGGATCTTGTCTCCCGTTTTTAGAGACTAAGATCTCCCTCAGGGATGCCCACTTGCTTTTCCAGAAACCTTATGGAAGAGAATGTGGAGAGGATAGTGAGAAAGATCCTCTCGGCAGAGAGCTAGCCAGTTATCCTTTCTGCTCCTAACCCATTGGGTCAGGAGATCAGTGCATCCACTGCTTTATCTTTGTCAGTTCCTCCCATGACTCCTTTCAAGGTTTTGGAGCCCTTGGTTCCGAGTCACTCGGGCCTGAGGACATTTGATCTGAGGATACCTTTATCCTCTGATCCGAGGCTTGCTCTGAGCTCTTTGGTTCAGTGGGATCAGGAGACCTCTAGGAGCTGATTCTACCCTGTTGAGTCAAAGGTACTTTCATTCGAATCCAATTTTTTCTGAGCCATTTCTACACCTTGGAACCTTGCCAGTGGTCAGTTCGGCTCTGACTTCAGCATTGGGTGGGCTGTCCTTGGGGCAGGGTGGGATCATAGATCTGAGACTTGTATTTTCAGATCCAGGATCCTATCCCTTCCTGGGTTTTGCAGCCATGGAGGGTGCCCTGTCTGCACCCTCAATTCAGACAGTGCATGTCCCCCTTGGATTCTTTGTCTACATCTGTCTTTGCTTCTGGAGTCTCAATTACCCTCTCCACAGGAACAGACTGTACCAAAATCTCAAGCTTCCCATCATGGGATCCCCACTTCTTCTGACACCTCCCCAGAGTATCCCACTGATTAGGTCAGTAAGTTAGGTAGAAGAAAACATGTAAGAGGAGATTCCCCCCAGCCTGTCAAAGATACAGATTTTGATGAGGATGAAGGTCCCATGGTCACCTCCTGATGATGTCTCATTCAGAGATGTCTTAGAAATCCTGAAGCAGAGAGGAGGCTGAAAGTCCAGCAACCCTTCAGAAGAGTCTGTACTCCTGGAGGTGTTCGGTAATGGCCCATCTATCTCCTGGTGACATCGCCCACTGATGAGTTCATTACTTTGGCCTCACGGTGGACATAGAAAGATCCAGACATTATTGAACCAGTTCCCAGGAAGCCAGATAAACTCATGACAGCTCCAGAGGATAAAAAGTTTTGGTCCCGCTAAATCACTTTTGTTACTTTCTGTTTGTAAAGTTTTTTTAGGTAGTTTCACTGTGTGAAAGATATTAACTGTTTTCTCCATTTGTTAAGCATCTGTTCTGATTTTCCTGCAAAGGAGTGAATCATATAACTGATTTGTTTGCAGTCAAAAGCATTCTCTAGGGTCTCCTTGCTCCTTTTTTTGTATGAAGCTTACAGCAGTGAGACACTAAATGATTTCCTGCTGTGATAAACATTTCTGTAGTGTTTTCTGCCTAAAATAGTGTAGCTAGTAGCTGTAGCATAGTTTACCACTCTCCCTCCATACTGTTGTCTTGTTCTTCGACTTGGTGGCTTTGCAGTTGCCTGCCCCTACAGGTAAATTTGATTTGGGACACTCCTCCCAGTCCCGTCTCATTAGCTCATTCTACCTAATACAGAGACAACATTTGGGAAAGTCAACCCTCTTAGTTTGTCAAGCTTGAATTATTGTCTAGTCCTCCTTTCTCTCTTATTCAGCTGCTTTTACAGTATTTGTTTTTCCTCCTCCTACTCTATTACTTTATCTTGCTTTTTCTGCTACTTGTTCTTTAAAGTGTTGAATTGCATCTTTTCTGCTGCATTTATTACTGCTTGTTTTTAGCTTGTTTAAATTGTGTTATTCTAAGCCTGTTAGTTTTGGTTTAAGCACTTGGGCTTTAGGTCTACCCCTTAGCTCTCCCTGGCCTCTCTCCCTCAGATTCTGACAAATATGGATAGACAATTTCCTGCAGTTTCGCCCGTCAGCCTGGTTGATATGGGCATCCTGAGACAGTGTAGCAACTGCCTCATGTGCACAGATAACCATCTACTGCTTCCACCTAGGAACACAATTTGTGAGAGATTTAATTACATTAGAAACCTAGAGTCTATGCGCTGTCCCTCACAAGCCAGTATCTCTGGCACTGAGAAGGTTGTCAACGGAATCACTACACCTCAAACACCATCCACGCCTACAGAACACCCACCCACATATGCAGAGGTCCTCCACAAAAACATTCCCAAACAAAGGAGACCTCCAAGGCAAAAACGCATGCGATCTCCACAGCCTTGCACACTACATACCACACATATTCCACACACCTGTGTCTCGCAACCAGTAAGGCCTAACCATAAACCCAACACATTAGTCATAGGAGAATCCATTGTAATCAAGTTTCTCACCAGCAGGTACAGTTATGACTCTGTCATAGTCCATGTTGGCGTGAATGACTTGAGACATACCTCCCTAGATTATATGAAGAGAGACATGATTGAGCTCACTGAATATGTGTCCCAGGCAGGTATGACCCTATCCTTAAGCAACATTCTACCATCACCCAGAATGATGCCTCAATACAAACAGAAAATGATTGACTTTAATAATTGGCTTAGATTCTGGTGTCATTCCAGGGGGGTGCTGACAGCCTGGGAAAATGTGATCAACAGACCACAATGTTTTGCTAGAGATGGCCTGCATCTTCTAGCAAAGGCCCTTGCCTCCTCCATAGTGCCTTTTTTAGGAAAAGTCATGAGGTTGATACTACCAACATAAAAATTTAAACAAAATGCAAATTAAAGGTCATGCTGCTAAATGCTATGAGTCTAAACATGAAACTGTACTCATTGCAAGCATTCTTAACCCTGGAAGATGCTGACATTTGTGCAGTCACAGAAACCTGGTTCAAAGCTGTGGAGAGCACCCCAGCCTTACCTGTTTACTCATCCTAGCATACATTCAGATCCCAAATTGTGGGCAGCAAAGCCAAAGGAGGAGTTTCAATAAATCCAAGAAAACACTGGTTCCAAATCACCAAAAACACAAACCAGTCATACAGAGCTCCTTTGAGTAGGGACAGCCTTTATAGGAGCTCTGTGTGGCTGGTTTGTGTTTTACGAGTTTCAATAAATATTAGACACACACACCTCCAAGTTGGTCAGACAGTATGACACACAGGAGACACTCCAGGTGCAGTTAATTGTTGACAAGACCCCTATTCAAATTATCGTTAGCTATAGGCCACCAAGTTTGACTCAAGATGCCAACTCCACCTATCTGGACCTCTTCGAATCTCTAAAGGTTCAACCCTTTACCCTGATCCTGGGCGACTTTAACTACCCAACCATAGACTGGAAAAACTACTCATGCCAGAGCACAAATGCCCAGAGATTCGTCAAGTGCAGATGCCTTGGAACAGCTAGTTGATACCCCTACAAGAGGTGATAATATCTTGGACTTTGTATTAACCAACATGAGTAATCACTGCAGCAGCCCTACAGTATCATCCTCCCTGGTAAGATCCGAACATAAAAAAGTGGTCACTTTCGAAGTCACCATCTCCCCTATCCCCCCC
Source organism: Protopterus annectens (assembly GCF_019279795.1). Lineage (NCBI taxonomy): Eukaryota > Metazoa > Chordata > Ceratodontiformes > Protopteridae > Protopterus > Protopterus annectens. The sequence goes on along the minus strand of NC_056742.1, from coordinate 264,376,210 downwards.
CCCCCCAGCTAGGGTTAAACAAAAATACTTCTGCAAAGCAGATTACAGCCTCATGAGGGATGGTATCAACAGCTTCACAGCCCCTCCCTCTGGTAGGAACTGGCATCAATGTCTAGATCTACACCAAAGTACTATACGAGCATTTCTATAGATGCATGGAATCAGGAATACCTGACAGGACAAAATCATCCTCCGCAGGGAAGAGTAAACCTGCCTGGTGGACATCTGCAATAAATATACTATGTAACAAAAGGAAAAAAAATTGCTGTCCAGGACCAAGAAATAGCAGGTGCCCAATTGGAAGCAATCTCTCCTTGGTCTGAACAAGCAAACGAGCACTAGTGAAATCCTCAAAAGCTAACTTCGAGTCCAACTTGGCCATATCTACTATAGACAATCTAAGGCCTTCTTCACATATGTCCTCAATCTGAAAGGAAGCACCCAGATCTGTTCAGAACTGGTGGTCAAGGACACCACAGACACAAAAGCTGTAGATATAGCCAACCTACTGGCTGACAGATTCAGCGAAAACTTCACCCCCTCTGTCCCTTCCATCAATAAATCAAGACATCCCCGGCATCTGCCCCCCCTTATCTCTAGGGAACGGGTCATCACTGCCCTCGCAAAGGCAAAAAATATAGCCTCCATGGGACCTGATAACATCCCAGGCTGCATCCTTCATGAACTTGCAGCACCATTAGGCACCCTATTCAACAAAAGCCTGAGTACCAGCTTTGTCCCTGCTGAGTGGAGAACAGCCACGGTCATCCCTTTACACAAATGTAGAGCATCCACCGATCCAGGAAATTATAGATGCATCAGCTTAACTAGCCTGATCTGCAAGGCCATGGAATTGGATTATCATGGACCTCATTAACAGGGACATTGGCAACCTCCAAACACTCGACCCCACACAGTTGGGCTTTGTCAAGGGGAGGTCATGTCTGTTTAATCTGGTTGACTTCTTTGAGGCAGTCACCACAGCCCTGGATGAGGGGAAGACTGTGCACACCACCTGCCTTGACCTGGCCAAAGCCTTTGACACTATTCCCCACTTGGGCATAATAGATAAACTCTCTCAACTAGGCATCAATCCGTATGTTACCAGATGGGTAGCAAACTGCCTCACTGATAGAACCCACCTAATCAAAAAAGGGGAAGTCACCTCAAGCAGTAGACCCGTAACGAGCAGCATACCCCAGGGATCAGTCTTGGGGCCTCTGTTATTTGGGATATACTTCTCTGAGTTGCAGGCCAAAACAGTGGGCTATGGGTGGCCAAGTTTGCAGATGATTGGAAGCTGGGCACGGTCATCAATTCCCCAGGTGATGTGGAAGGTCTCACCCAAACAAATGATTGGTTCCAGAACATGGCCTCAAGCTGAATGCCAAAAATACATCATCATCCCCTTTGGGGATAGTGACTTCCCCACATATTATCACATTTAATAATGTCCTAAGCACGCAGTCAGTTGTGAGAGATTTTAGGCACCCAGGTTGATAGCAACCTGACTTTTGACCACCATGTGTCTTCTGTTGTATGGAAAGCTTTCTACATGGCCCACCTCATAAGTAAGGGTATCTCCTCCAGGGACAGGGAGGTCATAACATCCCTGTGTTCTTCCCTTATAAGGCCAGTTAGTGAGTACAATGCCCCTTTCAGCATGTACCAATGCAAAGCACGTGCAGCAGCTGGAGAGACCACAGAGGTTCCTCACCAGGAGAATCCAGGGCCTCAAACAAACATCTACCCTACACATATAGGTTAAAAGCCCTGTCCCTCTACTCTGTTTCATACAGACTCTGCAGACGTGGCCTCTGTCTAGCATGCAAAGCAATCTCAGACCCCACCTTGATGGGACTGCTGCATATCCGCAAGTCAAGCTCCACTCGAGTAACCCACATGCGTGACCTCAACCTGGTCTGTGACATCGATGAGACTTGTTGGCGGGACAGATTTGTGTCCCAGAGACTCCCCCCATCTGTGGAATAGACTCCCTATCCACGTCAAGCAGAGTACCTCATTATCCCTTTTTAGGTGCGAACCTGGAAAACTGGATGGAAAACAGAAAATACACCCCTGGGATTCCACCTGTGTCCCTGCTGGACAGGGGTTTTGGGTGCTGACTTGTCTAAACATAAACATGGGCTAAACTCTTCGCTAGGCTTATAAGGGCCTCAGGGCTGATAAGCCTAGTAACTTCCTATGGTTCAAAGGTGTGCTGTTGATGCCATGATCATGGCTGCGGCCACTAAGAAGGTCCTGGCGGAGGAAGGTTCCTCTGTTCATCCCCCTAGCAAAGAGTCTCCAATGATGGACAGATTTGTGAAGCGTGCCTATGCTTCAGCAAACTTCGCCTTAAGGTCCTTGAATTATTTGGCACGCTTCAAAAGGCTACACAGGGATCTGGTTAAGGAGCTATCCAACACATTTTCAGGATCCGTTTCTAAAGAGGTGAAAGCATCTGTCACCTCTCAGTTGGCCTCCCTGAAATTGATATCAAATTCCTCCGTGAGGCACATTTCTAATGTAGCAGAAGGAACCTCAAGAGCAGCGGGTTCAGGCATTGCCTGGATACAGTTATCTGATTTTGTGGAGCCCTTTAAGTCTTTTGTTTGTCAATGCTCCTTTTGATGGCACTTCTGTTTTTGGCCCCGAGGTAAAAGACGCATTGTCCAGGTGTGAAAAGGATGAAAAGACCCTTTCTTCCATTGGGGTACATTTCTTTACACCCCCCCCCCCAAAGATCCTTTTTTGGGAATCATGGAGGTGGTGAAAGGATGTGGTTCAGAAAATCCCAAGGATCTTTTCAGGACATATGTGGAGGAAGTTCCCCCCAGGGACAGAGGGAGTACTTAAATGGTAGACACCTCCCTCACGGTGAGAGGTAGCTCACAGAGCAAAGGGTCCAGTGATTTGTTCTTTGGTAAACCCTTTCAGCGCTCCTGAAAGGAGGCCTGATTTGCCCCCCTCTGCAGGCAATATGGGTCATTTGTGTCTGCATCAGAGAATCTGGCTAGAAATAAGAGGTACTTTGGTGCATAAGATCATTTCCAGGGGTTGTATAATACCATTTTCCCTTTATCCTCCCAATTCAAGAAAATTCCCTGATGTTCCAACCAGTCAGAGGGAACAAGCAGCACTGCAAATGCAAAAGCTGCTAGAAAAGAGTCATCCAAGAGGTCCCCTTAGATCGGATAGAATCTGAAACTTACTCAAGATTCTTTTTAGTGCCAAAGAAAACAGGGGACTGGAGACCAGTTCTGAATTGCAGCATCTTAAACGAATCCATTCGAAAGATCAAATTCCGGATGGTTATTCTTCAGCCATTCTTCCCTTTTTTTTGGAAAAGGACAGTTGGATATTCTCAGTAGATATTCAGGATGTGTACCATCATATAAAGATGAACAGGTGATCCAGAAGATTTGTACACTTCTGGCTGTGAGCCAGTTAGTATCAGTTCAGTGTTCTGCCCTTTGGTCTCACCACAGCCCCCAGAGTGTTTACGAACTGCATGATACTGCAAGGATTGCGAGTGTTTCCATACTTGGATGACTGGCTCATTTCCACCCCATTCAGGCCAGGCATCAACTCCTCATCATGGCAAGACAAAAAGTGATATAAACATGTGTTGTACTAGGAATTACCATAAACTACCAAAAGTCTCATCTAGAACAAAGTCAAAACCTAGAGTTCATAGCAGCACAAAATCTACTATAGCCTCATTTCCCCTCTCCAGAGTTCAAACTATAAGATCTCAAGTGAGAGAGAGAGAGAGAGAGAGAGAGAGAGTTTGCAGTACCAGAGTCCCAGCTTGCTTGATCCTTCTGGCTTTGGGGTCAATTGCATCAGCAGTAACATTACTACCCTTAGCTAGATATCACATGAGAATTCTTCAATGGATGCTGCCCTTGACATGGTCAGTACTTCTCCTTTTATCTGCTCCGATACGAATAACCAGTATATGCAAAAGGGATCTACTGTGGTGGATACAATCAGAAGAGGTTCTACAAGGACATTTATTGACCACGGATGCTTCCTAGCTGGGGGGGGGGGTATTACCCAGGAAAGACTGTCCAAGGCACTTGGTCCCCTGGAAAGACCAATTTGCATATCTATATCCTAGAGTTGAGAGCAGTGCTTTGAGGTGCAGGCCTTTCAGAATACTCTTCCTTCAGGAATGATTGCAATTCAAACAGGCAGCATGTCAATTTGGTACATCAACAAACAAGGCAAACCAGATCCTACCCCTTGTGTTGAGAAGCGCTCAGGGTTTGGCAATGGGCGATCTCTTCCCCAGGATATGCGTTGCTATAAGAAAGCGGTTGGAAGTCCAGTATATTAGCAGACAAACCGAGCAGGTATATTCTAGTGCCTCACGAGTGGTCCCTCAACAGAAACGTAGTGGAATTGATTTTCTGATAGTGGGGCCAGCTTTGCTGCGATCTCTTTGCATCTCCCCTGAACAAGTGTAGCAGCTACTTTGTCCTAATCCCCCCACAGGGAGAGTCACTGAGGGGATGCTCTTCTTCATGATTGACCCCTCCCCCAGTCTGCTTTATGCTTATCCTCCAATTTCTTTGATTACAAAGTTTCTACAGAGAGCTGCCAGGTTGAAGAGCAAAGTCATCCTCATTGCACCTTATTGGCCTTGACAGATTTGGTTTCCTTTCCTGTGGCTTCACCTAATTCATCAACCCTGGATTCTGGACCCATCTCCAGATCTGCTGTCTCACCCGGCAAGCATGATTCATCTGAACATTCCCAATCTCAAGCTGATGGCTTGGTTTCTTCATTTCTAGTAAGAGCCAGACAACCTATGCTCTCCTCTCCGGTTTACCGCATTTTGGTATAGCCCCTTAAACCATTTACAAAAAAACTTTTATGCCAGTAAATGGAAGAGATTTGTACACTAGGCAGTACAAAATCACATTGACCCTTTTTCTGCCCCGATTCATAGCATTCTTGATTTTTTGACACTACTTTTTAATCAAGTAGGCATTGTTTCAACAGTTAAAGTTCAGTTGGCAGCAATTTCTAATTCCCATAGCGGTTTTGATAAGTCCTCAGTAGCTGCTCATAAACTTTTTAAAACTTTTCTTGAGGGACACGCTCCTTTTTAAAACCTCCATTTAAAGATCCTATCCCTCCATGGGATTTAAATTTGGTACTGCAAACATTGATCCATCCTCCTCTTGAGCCTGGCTCATGGCTGTGTGGTCTTAAATTTCTTTCTTGGAAAACTTTATTACTGCTGCCTATTACTTCTGCCAGATTTCTGAGATTTGGGCCTTGTCTGGGAAGGCCCCATATCTAATTTTTCTTACAGAGATATGGTTACACTATGAACTAATGCACCTTTTTGCCCAAAATAGTATCAGAGTCCCACGTAACTAGTCCATCAGTTTACCATTTTTCTTTCCAAATTATTTAAACAAATGCATATTTTTAGTACATATATTGGATGTTCATAGGCAACTGCACTTCTGTTTACATGGAACAAAGTACATCAGATCTATGGATCAGTTATTTCCTTCATTTGTGGATTTTAAACTGGGTAAGCCAGTGTCCAAAATCACCCTAGCCAGATGGCTCACAGGCTACATAACCTTTATTTACAACATATTGGATATCCCCTTACCAAGACAGATATGTGCTCATTCAACCAGCTCTGTAGCATCTTCCTCTCTCTTTCATTCAGGAGCTTCCATGGATGAAATATGTGCAGCAGCAACTTGGGCTTCCCCCTATATCTTTATCAGTCATTACAAGTTGGATTTAATATCAATAAGTAGAGCATCATTTGGCTCAGTGGTGCTTAGGAATATCCTTCCTTGAGGCCACCCTGGGATTTGGGTAGCTGGGGACTCTCATCAGTTGAGGACAGAATGGAAATTGACATCAGATAAGTAAGTTATGTACTTAACATAACGTTACATCTGTGTTGTTCATTTTCATTCTTCCTCATCTCCCCACCCACCATCCCCCATCCTTTTGTTTTCCTGGAAGAGTGAGTGGCTGTAACATTTCTGTATACTCCAAGCATGATAAAGCTGCAGATAAGGTCATGTCTAGCCTTTTTCTGTAATTACATTTATGTCTGTTTGTACAAGAATTATTTCTTTTATGCTATAGCCAGCAAAAAATATCTGAGGTATTTGGGGTTGGTGTATTCTAGGTAAGGGGGAAACTCGAGAGTTTTAGGTTGCCAAGAGCTTTTAAAGTGGCCGAGTCAGATCTGGCAGTTTGGATCCGAACCCATCAGTTGAGGAAGAATGAAAATGGACAGCACAGATGAAACATTATAGTAAGTACATAACTTTTGTCTCTCTATACTGAAAGCCGGTATGGTGTCTGTGCGGGAAGACATAGACAGTACTAGGTGTTATCAGTGCTGCAGGTCTAGCAGCCTCCTATCCCCCAACATGATGAGTGAACTGCTGTTAGCCATTCAGGTTCATTCTCACCACCGGGTCCTTTACAGTCTCTGCTGCTAATTGGACATGGGTTGCCTGGGCTGTAGTCAAAACTTCGTTCCCCTCTGAGCATTCCTTATCCCTGAGTGAGTATTTTATCAAACAGATTTCGGCTTCATACACAGTCCTAAATCCATAATGACATTTTTAGAGTATGGCTTACTTTTGAAAATACTTTTCATTTGCTCCACTTTAATTTGAGGATAGATAATATGGAGATGAGATAATTTTCAGATATGTTCTGATAAGTATTTTTTGGAACCAGGACTGCAGTATCACCTTTTTGAATAGTAGGGACTGTTACGGTAGTTAATGACATGTATGTGTGCTAGAGGTTTGGCAGCACATTCTTAAACATTTTAAGGGGCCATGGTTGCAGCATGTTAGTTCTAGAATTTTCATAAATGGAGGAGAGTTATCCTTTTGCTTCAGTTTTGCTATCCTGCAGTCCTCATTATTAGAAAGGGAAGGGAGGATACATATTAGAATCGTAAACCTTGGCCACATTAATTTGTAAAGAGAGATAAACCCCTGATGTTTGCAGAAAATGAGTTGCGTTTGATTATTGGCTAGAGTTCTGGAGGTCGTGGAACCACAAAGCGAGAGTGGCAGATTGCTCACCCACTTTGGGGAGAGGGACTGCGATTGGCCCCTTGGGAGGATCATGAAGATGGTGCATTCATCAACACGTATGAGGATTAGCATGTGTGGAAGCATGCATCTGCTTTCCCAAGGCAAGCAATATGCAAAAGGTACTGCTGCAGTTGGAGGGGGGTAGTTAGGAGCATAACAAAGCTCCACCTGCCAGTCCTCCCTTTGACAGCATACAATAGCTCCAGCCTGAGCCTGACACTCACTTTCTGTGGAAATGAATGAGCCAGTGTCCGTCACCCCTCCTACCCGGAAGAAGGAGCGAGTCATTTTGGTGGCCAAGGTGGTAGCTTGATGTGTAGTGTGCAGGAGGAAGGCCAAAAACTTAAGGGGTGGAAGCGTAAATCATGGCTTAAACAATGTAATATTGAGATTCTGTATCATTGAAATCCTGCATTTTTGATATTGAAACTTTGGATACAAAACTTCACTCTTACTATTTAATGGATGATTTTTACATAGCTATAAGACTGTGTCATATGGCATGTGAAGTAAGTGATAAAATTAATTTGCGTCATTTAATAAAAGTGTTTCCTTGTAGATTGTGTTATATATTTAGTAGTGTTTTAATAAATAAATCAGTGGTCTCTGCCCTGTTTGTTAAATTGATTTATGATGTTGCTATTTATAAATCAGTTGTTTCAGTTGATTTTGAGTAATCAGCATAAAATTCCAGAGGCTTTAAGGTAACTAAAGATCTGGTAAGAGTGAGTGCAACCTCTGTAACGCCTTGGACGATTTGGCAATCCACATTTTCCCAAGCTGCCAAATACCTCCCTTGTCCCAAAATGCCCTGCAGTTAATCTTCCTGTCTAAACAGATTTGTTGCTGTGCTGAGCTTGAATGATCATAACAAACTGCTTTTTCTTAAAACTAACATATAAAGAGTACTGAGAATTTTCTGCGTATACTGAAAAACTGCATTGTTTACTGCTGAGCTGTTAAAAGGTGGCATGTTTGAAGTGTTTTCCTGTCAGAGCTTTGGAGAGAGGCCCACCTTAATATCTTTACCATTACTGGCTAGTATGCAGGAACTTTATATGCTATTAGCCATGTACAAGTTTCTCCCTTCACCAGTGTTTCTTCTATTTATTCAGATGTTGATTCTTCTGTAAAAATGCTCACTATTGTTTTATATTTTTTCCAGTTATTGTGAGACTATTTGATTATTCACTTAGTGAAGCATTTGCCCTGTTTCTAAACTTTAAAAGTTGGTATTCTGTTTTGGTAACAGGGCAACTTCTGTGATTGCTGATAATGTTGAATTTTTTTGCTATTAAGAAATTCTTTTAATTTCAAAGCTTTGGCCTAAAGGTTTTGTCAGTGCAGTACATCCTCCTTCCCAAAGCTCACAGAAGTCTGTTTTAATCTGTTAAAAAGAAGAGTAAGATATGTTGGTGCCCTTGTTACATAAGGTGGCATCAAAGTATGAACCCAGCTGTCAAAGTTCCTGTTAAAGTATGGTAAAGTCTGACTCCCCTATTACTGTAAAGGCCATAGAGAAGTCTGCCTTCCCTTTAGTTTTACAGGGCATTTCTACCACTGGAAGTAAAAAAGTATGGAACCAACACGGCTTGGCAAAAACCTCTATTTTAACAAAGTAAAAAGTAATAAAAGTGAGCGCTTTTGCGATAACACTATCGCTTCTTCAGACTAATAAGTAGAAAGACATTAGTTTTGCTTTCTTTTTAAACTCTTCAGCTGTCCTATACAAACACAGGCAATGCAACAATTTTTATAAATACATAGGAAACTATACAAATGAAATCTAAGTTTAAAAACATTAATGTTTAAGCAGGCGTGCTTTCAACTTTTTAAGTCTGGAAACGCCATTTAAACCAGGAAGTTTCTCTGCATTCAAGAGCAAGATCCATTTCTGTTCAGCCCTTTCTGTTTTTAGTGTTCTGGGATCCTGTCCTTCAATGGTCTGTTAGTTTTGCCTATGAAGGACAGGATCCTCGAACACTATAAGGACATTAGGAACCAAAAAGACACAAATGCCTTAGCACAACACATTGGTTTGCATGGCTCAGAACACACTTCTAAGTTCGTTGTACTTCAGATTTTGGATGTTAGTATCAGAGGAGGTGATTCATCTAATAAAATGGAAAGGGCTGAACAGAAATGGATCTTGCTCTTGAATGCAGATAAACTTCCTGGTTTAAATAGCGCTTCTAGCCTTAAACCATTCTTGAAAGCACACCCGCTTAAACATTAATGTTTTTAAACTTAGATTTTATTTGTATTGTTTCCTATGTATTTATAACAATTGTTGCATTGCTTGTGTGTGTACCTTTTAGTTGATTCATGAGATTTGCATATGACAGCTGATTGGTTTTGCTTTCTTTTTAAATTCATGCCTTTCTACTTGTTTATTAGTCTGAAAAAGTGATAGTGTTATTGCAAAAGTGCTCACTTGTATTACTTTTTACTTTGTTAAATAAATAGAGGTCTTTGCCTTGCCGTGTTAGTTCGGTATATGTTTTTTACTTCGACTTTGCACAGTTTTCCTGTGTCTCACCTTTTCCTGTGTATTTTTTGCTTTTTGTGAATTCATTTCTACCACTGGATTTGTTGTAATTAATTTGCTGCCTGATAAGGGGGCTACCATAATAATAGTCTTCAATGCTAACTCAAGACTGCACACTTCTAGTATTTGGTTTTAATTATAGAGTTCTTCTGTTGAACTTAGCAAAATGTTTGCTAAAATGTTGTGACATCATTTCCCTTCCACGTTTGAGGTAAAGAATAGAAAATTGAACACCATCTACTCTGTCTATACCAATTCACCAAAGTCTTCCTTATTGATCTTCACATTTTTAGCACCATCCCTGAAGAGACCAGCATTGGTAGATATGGTTTTGATGTCGATACCCCCAGCGTCTGCCAGTTAGTGTCTTTAGGTCACACTTGGGTCTAAACTGCGACCTGATTTTTTTTAAAAGGACTGACCAGTAGTTTATTTTGTAAATGCAGAGAGTTTAATTAGCATGGCTGTGACATTATTACTTAATACAATGCAGGTGGATAGTTATTCTGACTTGTGCCTTTGAACTAGAGAGACATTTTGAGCAAACATGCTTGGAAAATCTGTACAAGTAAGGTAACTGCCTGATAACTGTTCATACACATCTGTGGGACTTGTTTACAAAAAAGTTAACCTCACAGCTGCATATATCACTGTGGTGACTGTCTTTATTTAATATAGCTAAACCTAGGTTCTTTATGCATACACATGTTCTGGTAAACTCTCCCATCTGTTCTTCATATGAGATGTTAAACTGAGGCCCCTTCGTCCCAAGTTGATGGTAACTCATGTTTATCAAAAAAGTAGGGATTCTTTATTTAAATCAGAGTAACATTCTACAAATCTTAAACAAATCAGAGTGATTACCGATGCATTATCAATTTTCTTCAGCTACCAAATGTTGATGCTGTCTACTGCTTCATGATGTTACATTTATACTGATAATTTCCTTCTTCAGTGATCTGTAATATGCACCAATGTCATTTCTTAGACCTTACTGCGCTTTGTCTGTGTAATATTTCCTGTTTAATTTTAATGAATTTCATTATTTTTGTATATATTTCTTTACACCTTATTGAAATTGTTGTTGCACATCTACTGCTATTTGAGATTTTCTTCCCAGGCTAAAAATGGGCACTTGAACTTTCCATGTAAATGAAAGCAAATAACCACCCCAAAAAATAGCCTCCTCAAAGGGCATTTTTTGTTAAACTAATTTCTCCAATTTCCTCACCTCTCTTCCATGTAATGCTATGTATTCCTCTAATAACTTCTTATCTTACTACCTGTACCGCAGTTCTCCCAGACTGCCTCCCACATCTCTTCTAGAATTACTGAATCAAAAGCTTTCTCAGCATTACGCTACATTAGCTTCCCTTCACCCCCTCCATTTTCAGTGCTTTCCATATCTCCTATCAAAACCTAACATATTATTCAGTCAGTTCCCTTTAACCCCAAATACTCCCTAGTTTAATAGTCTCCTTATCACATATCTTGCAAATGTTCGTAATAATGTTGTACTCAAGGTTCTAGGCCCCCAGCTCTTAAATGTTTCTCTGTCTCACCTTAACAAATAAACATAAGAATATCCTCATATAGCTCATAATGTTTCACTCCCTCTACCAACCATTCATTTAACACGTTCTGATATACACCCATCTTATAACTCGGTCCATGAGGCTCTGTTTTTTTTGGTTTTACCTTTTCTAAAACTTTGTCTAAAGTTAGCCTCTTTTTCTAACGCTGTGCTTGTCCCAGTTCAGCCTGTTCACCTTCTGTCCCCTCTTCTTTTAATTGCCTTTTCCATGCAGTCCAGTCATATGTCATTCACCATCTTTATCGTCTTACCCTGACCACCTCCTACATTCTTGTCCCATCCCTCAACATCTCCATTTTGTTTTCCTAATTTTTTAAAATCTTTCCTGAATGGAGACATTACCTGTTCTTTATTTATTTACTTTTGCTCTTCACAAATTTCTCCTGAACATTCATTTATTATACTTTTATTCACTTTACTAAATTCCTTCCTCCATGACACAGTGCTTCTCTTCATTTTATAATGGATGTGCATACTTCATCAGTAATATTTTATATTTTACCTTATTATCCCACTTCTGCTTTTTCTACCAGAAATTTTTTTTTTCTTTTTATGCATCATCCTTCAGGCAGTCCAAGTTTCTTCCCATAACAATTTTCTTTCTCCATTTCTTTACTTCTTATGACCATCCATTCACATTCCCTGTTTCAGCTGGTGGTATTCAACAGTCTATAAAATTCAGTTCTTCTTTACTCTGTGCATCTCAAGTCAATTTTCAGACATTAAAAATAATCAGTGTCTGTCCTAACAGAAGTAACATGAAAGCATAATACCTTTATTTTCCTAATATCAACCTCCTAAACTTCATTTTGTAACACCTTCAAGTCTCTTGTTGTTTTCCTTTCTTTCACCTCCGATTACAATCCGTATCACACATTGCCACTGTAATGATGTTCACCACAACATACTGCGTCATCTCTTCAAAAAAGTCTTCCCTCTCACTTTTCACCTGTAGAGCTTTAATTCTCATTACTTAAACTGGTGATATGTGATCCAAGAGTATCTGTTACACCTACAACATTGAACACCTGCACAATATTCTATTCCCCACGTAGGGCTTTTCCAAAACTCCAAGTTGTATATCTTCCTTGCAAACACTGTAATTGGTCCTTTTGATTTTGTTTTAAAAGACGTACATCAAACATACAACTGCACTTGTCTTTCTGCAAAATTGATGCTGTAAGCCTTCAAATGCCACTAATTGTACTAGTTGCATTCAATGAGATTATTAAAATATCTTCCCTCTCCCTTCTTTTCGACTTTTTTAATCCTTCCATTAATTTTCATTTCCCAATCTTATCTCCTACCATGCCTCAACCTTACCATCTAAATTAGTTCTTGTTGATAAATTCTAATACATATTTGTAACATTTACATTATATTCCATTTTCTTTGTCCTCCTCCACTGTTATCCTTATTTTCATGTTTGTCTTTGGTATCTTTACAAATTATGTTTATATGTTGTTCACCCTCTTCCACACTTCTCTTTTCCTTCCTTTCTTCCTTTTTTGCTTAATAATTTGTGGACAGTCAAACCTGAAGTGCCCTTCTATCTTGCTTTTCCTGTAATGCATTTTAAAATTGACAGTGTGACCAGACTTGCCCACACTGTAGATGTCTTATCACACTTCTGAATCAAATGTGCATCTGAACCACAATAAAAACATGTTTTTGGTTGTAGCATGTAAAATCCATGTCTGCATACTGGGCTAATGACCACCTTGGCCTTTATAAGCTAAGCTGCACAACCCAAGCCAGTTATGTCCCTTTGGAACATGGATGTTTATTAGGAGGGGTATGTTAGGAAGTTTCTAAAGACTATGGGGTGTACGTTAATTTTGGGTATTGCTACTGTTTACCTCCGTCAGACATGTGGGTCACACCCGGGCTAAATTTTTCAAGTTTCCCATCTGTTGCTAAAGGTTACACTTAAAAAGTTGTATACAGACCATGCTTCACATGGATGGGGAGCCTGTTCCAGAGCATGGGTATCCTCTACGACACTTCTGTCTCAACAACATATCCTATTTATTTCACAAACAAATTTAAAATCCTTGGATCTAGTGGTTACCCACATCATACTAAGCACATGAATACATTTTCTACTTTTGCAGTTAAATTCTCCACCCAAGTCCAATTCCACAATAATCATACTTTTTTTTTTTTACTTCAAATACACTCTGAAAAAATTATTTCAGTTCAGTCTCTTGAATATATGCTGTATGGAATTGCATAAACAGCCTGTTTATTCAAGTTAAGTTCTTTAAAGTAATCTGGCCAGGAACTGCAAAATTCTCTCTCCTCTCACAGTAGCAAAAATCATTTTACTAATTCAAAAGACTCTAACATAATTTCACAAAAATGTCTCTTTACCTAGAAGAGTGAGAGTCCTTGTATCTTTAACAGTGACACCCAGCTGGGTAACAAGGTTGTTAGATACAAAACACTTGTGAAGAGTGTGTCAGTTTTTAGATAAACTGCAGTTCTCTTCCTCATTCTTTCTTTCAATGCTTTCAGTCTCCTTACTTATTTGGTCTCAGTCCCCACTTGTGCACAGATTAATTTCTGTCCATGGATAACTGCAGCACCGTCTGAATGTGTCTCTCTTTTTTTTAATGATCGCAGTGTTACTGTTTGCTCCCTGCTCATGCAGGTATGACTTGCATTATTTTGAATTGTTATTGTTGCCGTGGCAACATGTGACCCCAAGTCTTGCTCCTCCTCTTGGTTTTCACTGTCGCATTTTTCCATTCTTTGGCTCCACAAAAAGTAATCTCAGAAGAGTTAACATTTTTAGCAGTTCAGCATTTTCTAAGCCCTCCTCGACAAACCTCTGTTGTTGTTGTTGTGTCATTGTTTTGGAATTCATTTGTGCTTTTGTAATACTCAGCCACATCATCCCCTGCCTCAAGGCTTCTGTCCTTCCTCTCTTGTAGCCACTTTATGGCCCACCCACAGGAGAGGTTTGAAAAGAGTAAGGAAATTTCTCTTGTGCCTTGGCCAAATGTCACGTAGTATGAATATCACCTCACGTCTCCCCTGAAAACAGGTCAATGACCTTGTGGGATTAACCTAGTCAACAAAGCCCAAGTCAGTACATACATTTAAAATCCTTTTCTTGGTGTAAATTTTGTACTTTTTTTACTAAAACATATATAAGCATGAAAATGATACTGAATACCATTGAATATAGTCCGTCAGAATCAGTGCTGTACCCTGGTAAACAAGTACAGATAAACAATAAACAAATTGCTGTCCAAATCAGAGAGAAGACTTCTTTACTGGTTGCTTACTTAAAGAATCAGCTTGACTAGGGTATTTAGTCCTGGACTAATTTAAGAAGTTTCCATAATTTTACAGCTGAAGCCTTCAGTCTCAAAGCCTTAAATTCTGAGACATGATCTGACCCCCTGCTCTTAAAGATTTTGACTACAGCATGTTTATGGTAGCTGTCATCCAGGATGCCCCTTTTCCTACTGTTTTAAGGTACAGGTATTCTACTTGTATTTTCCAAACCCAAGACACCTAGGTCACCATCATCTGTCCCGAAGTTCTTGGCTCTGACACTGAGCATGCCTGCTTTGATCTTCATGGTTTTGATTGATGTCCTATTCTAGACTGATTTTAACATCATTTGTTTTGATCTTGATACTTTTGGCCTTTATTTTGCAGACAGTGTTGATTGTTCCCAGTATAGTCTCTCCAGGCCTCTGCAGTGGTTTTGTGCATAATTCCCTCAGCTGTTGGTGTTGGTGTGGCCTTATAACCTTTTATCAGCAGTGTTGAAGCTGTCAATCCCATTGTCAGAAATTTTGGCTACAAGAACAGTTCATACTACAATGTCCATCTTGTTATGGCCACAGTATTCACTGTTGCAGTTATAACCCCGACTCCATATCCTACTTCAACAATAACTTTGTTTGCATCATCTGAAAGACTCTTGACTGAGGCTGCAACCTTATAACCAGGGAAGACACTCAGAATTGGCTCATTAACTGAACATATGCTATCAAAGTGGGTGACTCCACCTCAACCAGCAGACCTGTCACCACTGGGATTCACAAGGGTCAGTACTGGGCCCAGCAGACCTGTCACCACTGGGATTCACAAGGGTTAGTACTGGGCCCCCCTTTTGTTTGGTATTTTCTTCTCAGAAGTTCAGGCCAAAACAAAGGGGTGGTGACTGACCAAGTTTGCTGACTCCTGCAAACTTGGCATGATCATTGACTCCCCAAATTATGTCAGTGTACTCCAAGAGCTGCTTACACAGGCCAGTGATTTGGTGCCAAAGCCATGGACTCAAACTGAATGCTTTTACCAAAGGGAATGATTTATACATTTTTTGCAATGTCCCTACTAACTATCAAATAAAACAACAATACCTTAAGTACAAATGCTGTAGTGAGGGATTTGGACACCCAAGTAGAATGTTAAACTTTGACAACCAGGTGTCCACTGTAGTAAGAAAGGCATTCTACATAGCACATTTGATTAGCAAAGGCATACCCACAAGAGCAGAAGAGGTACTCATCCCTTATCAGGCCCATAATTTAGTATAATACCCCCTTTGGTATGTACTATACCAGGCACTTGCAGCAACTGGAGAGACCCCAGAGGTTTTTAACTAAGAAGATCCAGGGTCTTCAGCACATGCCTTACACGGACAGACTGAAATCTTTGTCACTGAACTCAGTAGCATATAGACTGCTTAGGTGAGACTTGCGCCTGGCATACAGAGCAATGTCTAACTCCAGCCTGATGAAATTGCTGCACATCCATAAGTCAAATGGGGCAAGAATTACCCTATCCACCGACCTAAATCTGACCTGCGATTTAAATAGGACATGCTGGAGAGACTAATTCATCTTGCAGAGGTTGCCACTTCTCTGGAATAGACTATCAATTCATGTTAAGCAGAGCAACTGTAGGACTCTGTTCAAAAGGATCCTGGATGAATGGATTGGAAACTGCAAATTCCTGCCGGGAATAGCTCCCACATTCCTCTTGGACATGGGCAGTCATTACTAATAATAATTTTAGGCATTGACTAGACGCTTTCTCTTAAAATATAATGAGTGTAATAGGCTAGGTTTAAAGCTACCCTTGGGTCAGTAGTCTAGTACCCTGCTGTAAACTTATCAATGTTCTGCAGCTTTCCCTGGCACTTTCATCTCAGAAGCACTGGTGTTCCTCATCTTCAGGCTCCCTTGTATGAAGATTCCCAGGAAAGCCACATGCAAGAGAAAGAATGTTGATTCACCTACTGAATTTGCAGCTAGTAACTTCTGATTTTGATGAAGAGGTAGAAATTGCTTTCCCTGCACCCCCCCCCCCCGGTAACCCTAAGTTTGAGGAGTCCTGGCAGTGATTCATTAGAGGGATGGTTTGCTTAGGTGACATCTTCCCCGCAGTGTGGGCTGCCAAAGGCCATCTAATCTGTTTGGCTAGTCTTCTGAATTTCCCCTCCCTTTGAATATTTTTAATGTGGGTTTGTATCCTACATCATCTTAGGGACTGAAATTTCTGTTTATATGCTTCCAAGCCAGATATGTTGGTCTTGGCACCTGCTCTGAAGAGAGCACCAGGGAGTCCACCAGTCTACTCGACAGAAAAGGAGTCTAGAGCACTGGATCATCTTAAGAAATGTGTATGCATCTTTTACTTTTTCACTTAGGGTGCTCAACTAGCATACCTGAAATGGTGGCATTCTTAAGATGAACCTCTGTTACCAAGTTGTCAGATAGGACCTACTGAGGACAGGTTGATGTCGCAGTCTGCAGTAATTTCATCTGGGGCTGGTCTTCTGTTATGCGTTTCCTATAACATAGCTTAGGGTTCAGATGGGGCAGTGGCATCGGGCATAACCATTAACCAGCGATCCATTTGGCCATTTTTGCTGAGATCACCAATCTGACTAACATTAACTTACTTTTCTAAGCACAATACTTTGGCAGAAAGTAAAAGCACCCTTTGAGAATGGGGTCTGTATTATATATTCGAAGTTTCAAAACTTCGAACCTCATATGTTCAATAACATATGAGTGAAGTTTGAAACATCGAAAATATAATAAAAAATTAAAAAAAACTTCTCTCAATGCTTTGAGCAGGGGGGCAAGCCACCCTGCACCCCCCACCCCCCTACTTAAATATACCAACTCCAAGATCGAACTTCAGTGCAGAAAAGGGGAATTTTCCCATTCTGCACCGTACGGAGCCGTTGCTTTTCACCTTTGAACTTTTTCAAGTTCAGTCATATGGTGTCAACCATTGACATTTGAACTTTAAAAAGTTTGGATAATTAATAGGGACCCTTTGTGAACATGGAAAAGGAGGACCAAGCTCTCATTGTTGTGGGTCTTTTAATTTCAGCTACCTTAATGCAGCTTCTTTATGTAGAGGAGTCCATGCTTGTTGTACATGTAGCACACAGCCATTGAAATGGCAACAGCTGGAAAGAACCCCAATTCCTGTGGCAGTTTGCAGAGGAGGTGTAGACCCAAAGGGAAGGTTCCTGTGCTGTCATTGGGGAATCATGCCAGATACCACATGAAAATATGGAGTGGGACCTTAAGAGCCCATCAGTCTCAAGTTTTGGATACAGTGTTTACCAGATCTACATCTCATAAGCTTGAAAAGTTTGCCCCCCCCACGTCCCCCTTAGTAATGCATGCTAATACTAACCCTGCCTCTAACCCTGATGTGTAGCTTACCTTAAAAAAGCCCCTTCCATAACACTACCACTACACACTCCAACACTCGCCACAGAGTAAATCTATCCCCTCACCCAAATGTTATGGAAATCGGACTTGTTTTTAAGCTCTGTTTATTTTATTTTTATTTTACATTTTATTTTTATTTTTTACTTTTTATTTTGTATTTTACCAAAGTAGTACACTGATCACAACTGACAATTTACAAGTACTGCTGGGTAAGGTTATTAACACATTTTTTTCTTTGTAAGTTGAGAGTCAGTAAGTTGTACATTTGGAAAACAAAACAGAAAGTAACACTCTACTGTCTTAGGCTTTTCCCAGTTAGGCGTCGCCACAGCAGAGCTCCTGTTCGATAATGATTGGCAGTGGATTTTTACAGTGCCAAGTTGCCAGCCTGACACCCAACCTTCAAAGAAGGCACGCCCATTCATGCACGCACCTACCTGCATGCCTTTAACGTCACTTGACCACGGGGAGGACATGCAGACTCCACACAAAAGGTGCTCCAGACGAGAATCGAACGGGACAACCTCTTGCTGTGAGGCGACAACGCTAACCGCTACACCACCGTGACCTAAAACAGAAAGTAACACTATGTAACAAAAATGTATAGTAGCAATTAATAGATGTTGCAACAATTGTGAGAGAATTGCACATCATGCATGATGATATTTCAGGTTTATAGCTTGGTGGAAATGCTGTGAGATAATGAGAGTTTGGGTGGGGGGGGGGGGTGAAGTTAAGAGGTGTTGGTAGCTGAGAGAGTAAGGCTAGAGGTTGAGAGGCCCTTTTGTGATGGGGCCTCCTGTGTGGCAAGTGTAGTTTGATTTGTTGTGGAGAAAATTAAGTTCAACTCTGAAGGTGAGGAAGTGGGTTTCTAGTACTTTTAGGTGGGGGGAATGATTCCCGTATTCAGGACCAGCCTTTGGTCAACTGTTGCCCTAGGCAAAAGGTCTCCAAAGTGCCACCCCAACATTACCCTGTGCCCCCCATCCTGGTCTTACCTACACCATCCAGATTATTGGATAAGCGTCCCTGCTAGAGCAGTGCCCTAGGAGGCTGTCTATTTGGCCTGTGCCTAAGGCCAGCTGTGTCCTTATTTTAGGAACAAGGATGGAGAAAGCGTGGTTGGTGCAGTGTGTCCTGGTTTGTGGGAGCTGTATTGGGGGCGGGGGGGTTGTTTGGGATGAATGACTGAAGTTATAGTGTATGTGTTTAAGTTTAACATTCAGCATCTACTGGTGGGAATGAATTAGGTGGGAGAAATTTGAAGATGAGAGAGCCTAGTAGTGGGTCACTGGTGCTCGTGAGAGGGTGTTAGTGATGAAGTGACTTTTTTCAGTAGTCTGCATTGAAGAGGAGTTCTTCTCGGAGGCCTTGGCTGTTTTGGGTAGTTCAAGATGGGCCTGAAAAATCCCTTTGCCTATAGCAGCACTTGCTGGTTTGGGTAGGTAGGGTGAGATTTGTTTGGTCCAGAAGTGAAGTGAATTAACCTTTGTTTCTTGATTTTTCAATATGGCTATGTGATGTTAGTGACTGGTCTAGCCATGGACCGAGGTATATGAAGACGTTCGTTGCTTCTATTGGCATACCACAATGACTAGTGATATTGAGTGATACTGGTTATTTTAAGTTTTTCGGTGTTGCCTAGTCGCATGCTTATTCTTGTAGGGTTAAGTATTCTGCTTATTCTGACTATTACATCTACATTAAACTTTCTACAACACTGATGCTGTGAGCCTTCTGACTTCATTATACTGTTTACATTCAAGACTGTTATTACAATATTATTCCTTCCCCTTCTTTGAGACTGTTTTTATGCCTTCCATTAATTTTCATTTCTTAACCCTCTCTCCTGTTGTGCTATGTCCTAACTACCACCTTCTCATAAACTACTCATCATTGCTAAATTCTAATAGATATTTGTAACATTTACATTATATTCTATTTTCTTTGTCCTTATCCACTATTGTCCTCATTTTCATGTTTGCTGTCTTCACAAACTACATTTACATGTTGTTCACCCTCTTCCACACTTCCTTTTCCTCTTTCTTCCTGTAGTACATTTTCTTGCTCATGAATTTTTGGACAGTCAAACAAGGTGCAGTTCTGTCTCATATTTCCTGTAAATGCATTTTGAATTTTTTTTGACAGTGTGACCAGTTCTCACAGTGCAGATGTCTTAACACACTGCTGAATCAAATGTGCATCTGAACCACAATAGAAATTTAATGTCTACTGTTCCGGGATGTGATACCACCCACCTTCTCCTGTTTTAAACCATGATTAGTATGTTTCAGAGGTCTTGCAGTGGTGGACAAAATTGAGCGTCTCCCCAGATTACTCTATACACAAGCAGCATGTGTAAAACTGTTCAGGCTGCAAACTTGTGTTTGTCCACCAGCTGTCAGTATCCCTCGGTCTGTACAATGGAACATCATGCATTTGCTTCTGGCCAGATAAGGAATAAAATTACTCAGTGGAACCAAAGCAAAGCAAGCCAGAGAACAAGGTGAAATTACAGGTGGAGGGCTATGTATCCCATTTCAAAAGGGCCACTGCCAGCCAACACTCCTGGACCTGTGTGATTAAAAAGATGTAGGATATGCACTAGTATAGTCAAAAGTGTGCCACAGGCTAATGGAGAGGAGCTAGTGAAAGCAGCCCCCCCATGTGCCCTGGATACAAGGGCCCCTAAGGTGGAGATCCTGATGAATGACCTGAAGGTGAGTGTGATGATATTGAAATTCCGTACCACATCCTAAATTAAGCCATAGGCTGGGTGGACCAGTGTGCCATGTTGGAGATGCTATGTAGGGCCAGCATACAAGAAATGTTAACCAGGGCTTGCCAGAGGGCAAAGAGTTGCTGACCACGATAGCCAAATACATTCATAGATGATGATGTAAAGGTATATCCACTGTATAGTAGTACCTCTCTGGTATGGAGAGTGGAGAATAGAACATAGTGGACTTCTGTGTATTGCAACTCTTATTGGTGGATGGAATATTCCCCAATCCCACACACATGCCAGTGTCTCTCCAGCTGTATCTGTTGCATGGCACCACTAGGACAGCTTCCACAAATAGGATAGTAGTGTTTTTGCTCTTATTGATGACCAGCTGATGAAGGTGGCCTACACTATGAAGTGAACCATCCTGAAGACATTGATAGAGGATTGTTAACATGCCATGAAACATCCATTATATCATGACAAAATTTGGAAAGGCAGTTGTCTCGAGTCAGAGGATCGATCTTCCCAAAAGTGACGCTGAGTGACTGCCTATTTCATCGCAGCCAGATTATGTGGTAGCTGCTCTAGTAGTACCCCATGGGTTGCTATATGGACCTGACACAGTCTTTATTTTTCACATATAGGTGATAATCACTCTGGCATACTTTCCTGTCAAAGCTCCGATACCTGCATTCATCAGAGTGGTATCCTTTTTGCCCAGCACCTCTTAATAGCCTATGACCTTCCTGAACAACCATTATGTCTGCGGTTGCACCAGGAAGTGTGGGTCTGATACTGGGGAGAACAAATGCCTACTTTTTAACAATCTGTTTTGCAATTGGAATACCAGTGAGCTCACTGCCCAAGGTGTGACTGATACCAGTAACAAGGCTGAAGCAGGTCATAGAGGGTGAAGGTGCTGCTTTTGTCCATCCTGACTGATACCAGTAACAAGGCTGAAGCAGGTCATCGAGGGTGAAGGTGCTGCTTTTGTCCATCCTGACTGATACCAGTAACAAGGCTGAAGCAGGTCATCGAACGGTGAAGGTGCTACTTTTGTCCATCCTGACTGATACCAGTAACGAGGCTGAAGCAGGTCATCGAAGGGTGAAGGTGCTGCTTTTGTCCATCCTGACTGATACCAGTAACAAGGCTGAAGCAGGTCATCGAAGGGTGAAGGTGCTGCTTTTGTCCATCCTGACTGATACCAGTAACAAGGCTGAAGCAGGTCATCGAAGGGTGAAGGTGCTGCTTTTGTCCATCCTGACTGATACCAGTAACAAGGCTGAAGCAGGTCATCGAAGGGTGAAGGTGCTGCTTTTGTCCATCCTGACCGATACCAGTAACAAGGTTGAAGCAGGTCATCGAAGGGTGAAGGTGCTGCTTTTGTCCATCCTGACTGATACCAGTAACAAGGTTGAAGCAGGTCATCGAAAGGTGAAGGTGCTGCTTTTGTCCATCCTGACTGATGCCAGTAACAAGGCTGAAGCAGGTCATCGAAGGGTGAAGGTGCTGCTTTTGTCCATCCTGACCGATACCAGTAACAAGGTTGAAGCAGGTCATCGAAGGGTGAAGGTGCTGCTTTTGTCCATCCTGACTGATACCAGTAACAAGGTTGAAGCAGGTCATCGAAGGGTGAAGGTGCTGCTTTTGTCCATCCTGACTGATACCAGTAACAAGGTTGAAGCAGGTCATCGAGGGTGAAGGTGCTGCTTTTGTCCATCCTATTTTCTTTGCACAATTTGTTGGTCATCTTGCAGCAGGAGCATAATATCACTGATACCCACTGGCAAGCCATGCTGAGAGGTATTCCAATGACTTGTAGCAAATACATACATACATACAAATATTTCAAGCACTGGCATTAATGCCCTTCTAGCTTGCCAATATACCACAACACTTGTTCCCATAATATGTATCCAGGATGGTGTTAAAAGTATCTAAACTAGTACTTGCTTTAATGTAATTTGGTAGTCTGTTCCATTCATCAGCTACTCTGTCAGAGAACCAGTTAGTACACTTCTCATTCCTATAGGTTGTCTGATGATTCTCTTGTACTTTTTGTTAACCCCAAACATTCCCATAAATGCCCTATATACCTGAATAAGATCTCCTCTTGGATATCTGTAAGAGACACTGTACAAGTACAGATATCTTAGTCTTTCATAATAACTTAAATTTTCACATCCATGGATGCCCTTGGTGTATTTCCATTGTACTCTTTCCAGTTTACTCACGCTTGTTTTCTTATAGGGTTTCTATATTCTTATTCCATACTCCAGTTTGGGTCTGATGTAATTAACAAACAATGACTTTATTATTTTTGATTTCCTAGACTTTATAAATATTTTATACAGCCTATAGTTCTTTAACTATCATTAACCAATTGGTTGATATAATTAGAAAAACTCATAGCTGAATCTACCCATATACCCAGGTCCTTAAATGAGTCTACAGTTTCAATCACTGTGTGCTGTATTAAATATTCACCTTTCAATTTATTCTTACCAAATCTCATATGCTTAGTTTTTGATGTATTTATTATCATATTATTCTCCTGTGCCCAAATGGTTAATTTAATCAAGTTATTTTGCAGATATGCCGTATCTGTAACACATATAATCAGTTTACCCAATTTCATGTCATCTGCATGTAGTCTGTAGAACACCTCGATGAAAAATTTGGGTCTGAAAGATACAATCTAAACAAGTAAGGGCCTAGGACAGAACCCTGTGGGACACCCTGACTGGTGTAGTTGATGTGTCATTTAAAAGATATCGTAAAGCACTGGAATGAATACAGTTTGGATTTGGCTTATCTGTGTGCAGTAGTACACCACTATCATCTGTGACGCACGTTGGCCAGTACTTGCATAAAACAGTCCCCCATCATCCCCACACCTGTTACATGATGGATATACATACATAACATGCCTGAAAATGACATCCGTGTCCAGTGTGTGTGTTTCTCCTGTAGAGCATTGTTCAGCCGCCTTCCCATTGTTAGGTGTCCGTTCTTGCCATGATGATCCACCAGCATGGTATCTGTGCCCTGTCCCAGTTCTTGCAAGCAAATAGAAGTTTAGCAGGCCAGTCAGTTCACACAAATCTTGAGATAGCCTGTATCAGTGTTGCTGTGTGGCAGTGTTAATAGTTGTCAGCACTGTATCTTAGCAGGAATGTTGATGGTTCCTTTTACTTGATCCTTGAAGTACATCACTGTTTAGGTAGTCACCAATCTGTAGTCAGGTGCAGCTCTCTGAAATGGGTTTGCAGTTGTGTGTGTGTCACCTCCTATTGCTAGCTTGCTCGCTTTAGGAACTTTGAGGCAGTGTAGTAGTTGACTCGTGCTTACTGACGTCACTTCCTTATTTGTTGAATGAATGTCAGTAACTTGATGGCAGTTTAACGGCAGCACTGTGCCTTAGTGGTTAAGATTTTTTGTATGAAGCTGCAAGGTTTGGGGTTCAGTTCTAGCATCTGGTCACTGTCTGTGTTAATCTGTAATGAACTCTTGGTGCTACATAAGTTACCTGTTGGAATGCCAGTCTCCTTCCATTGTCATACCAGTACTCTGTTTTTCTCTGTATTGCATTTACCCTTGCCGTTGTGGCCTGGATTATGGCTGAAAAGTGTCAATGTTCAGTTTTGTTAACAAATGAAAAAAATCATGAGTCCCCATTACCTTATTTGAGGTTTATCTCAAAGGCCATGCTTGACTGCACTAAATTAGAAGCAGTAACCTTGTTTTTACATACCTTTTTGGAAGATAAGCTGGCTGAATGTTTCGGACTTTAATTGCAAACATTGTTGAATAATACTGTTTTGAGTTGTATCTTGGGACATTTGTGACACTGTACTTAGAGACCTGGCTTGTTTTTCAGTTGTAGATAACTTCTATCGTAAGCTTTTCTGTATGTTGTGATTTCAGATTACTTCTCTGTTCATCTTTAAAAACAATACCAAACAATACCACACACTGTTTGACATTTGTCCTTTTGTTCTGCTGCTTCTGGTCTAGTGAGTGATATAACAAGTCTTGACTTGTTTACCATGATAACAACATTTTGAATGAGTGGATTTG
Organism: Protopterus annectens; assembly: GCF_019279795.1. Classification (NCBI taxonomy): domain Eukaryota; kingdom Metazoa; phylum Chordata; order Ceratodontiformes; family Protopteridae; genus Protopterus; species Protopterus annectens. Next base: position 264,351,429 of record NC_056742.1, on the reverse strand, counting down.
CTTAATTTGTTTGAACTTTACATAAATGTGTTCTAGTGGTATCATACCTCTCAACCTCTTAGTGCAAGAATTCTGCACAAAGCCAAAGCTAACAGGGGAACAAAGGCCGCAAATCAGGGACAACATTTAAATATTGTTCTTGTAAACTTAGAAAATTGCTACAATAACAGGTTTTGCATTAATGTACACTTTCTGAAGGATGATCTGATACTCAAATGTCTGTCATCATTTAGTGACTTCAGTCATCTGTAATTTGCCAGAAAACTATGAATAACTTAAGGAACTGACCAAAATATGAAGCAAAAATCTGGACATTCTAGGAAATTCAGAACAGTTGAGGTATGAGGACTGTTTGGCAACTAGCAGTATAAATTGAATACAAATACAGGATCATCTTGTGATCGGTCAGTTAGAAGTTATAGCAGCTTGTGTTTCTCATCTAATCCAAATCTTTAAATGCTAATCTACAGTTTTCATTTGACGTTTAGGTAGAACAACCGTTATGTAAACATCTGCCTCCCTTAAGTGAGTCAAGTAGCCCTGATAAAACATGGGGTCCCCAGGATTCTCTTAAAGGTGAGTACTGAAAATGCAGCCAAATTGTATTCCTGAAATGGAGTTCTGATTGTAATAGTAAGCTGAAAGGAATTTGCATTATTGTTTGATGTATAGAAGAAGGGAGAGAAAATCTTATTGTCACTATATGAAGCTGAAAATGGCAGAGTTTATCCACTCTCAAGATTAAGTTGCCATTGCAGTATGTGTGTGTTTAATAAAATATAATGTTGCTAGCATGGAGTATGCTGTTTCATTGTATTTCCTTTTCTTCTTTATGCTGTAACAGTTGTTTGCAGTGACAGATTGCTGTTGTGTTTGCATTAGCATTTATCATTTAACCGAATATTTTTTTGTAGAGCTACTTCATGAACAGTAATAGTGAAAAGATAAGCTTCCACAGTTTCATTTCTTATTAAAAAGATTTTTGATAGGCATAACATCTAACATATTCTTAATGTGGTCTTGCAAATGTTGTTATTTTCTGTATTCTAGGCTTGTATTTTTTTATTTTATTTTTTGTTTGACTGTAATCTTTCCTTTAGGTTTGTCAACACATAGCAGTGTTGCAGATCTGGTATGAGGAGGTATAGCCTTGTCAACAAGATAAATGGTTTAGTCTGCTTGGCATCTAAAACTTTCCCAAGCTACTAGCCCCTGCCACTTTTACCCATAATACTATGCAAGCCAGCTTCCTGTCCAGATCTTGTGGTGTTTTTTTCCCTTAAATGCACCTTTCAAGATAACCATAAGAGGCTCAGCTTCTGCCTCTAAAGTTCCTAACCCCCTTGGTCTGTCTGGAGCCACCTTAATGAAGGGGAAAGGAAATGTAAGACTTTATGATGCTGTAACTTAATGCCAGAAGCTGGCATGTTGGTGTGTTGGGGGGAGGTGGAACACTGAATGGAGCTGGAAGCTGATCTGGTAACATCATATATGCTGTCTGACATGTAAGAGCTTTTCTTAGGCCCTACTTTCCCAATATGCTGTAGTTACAACTGTAGCTTGGGTGAGCAGTGCAGCATAGTGTATGAGGATGTGACCTCACTGGGCTGTACCGCAACCATGCCTCTTCAACCATCCCCAGCCTAGTGATCATTTTGAGCTTTGGACTCCTAGACTCGCATAATAACTATATGTTCCAGCACTGACCCCTCCCCTAAGAAATGCATATTCATCCTCCATACCGGCTACGTCAAAGACCTGGGTCATTAATCAAATTTAGATTACCTGGACTGTGGTCGGGACTTTATCCCTCTTCAGGGTTTCATGATATTTTTTGATATGGGGAGTAGAGTTTTCAAGAAATGTAAATTTGGGGACATAATCAGTCTCGTGTAGATGGTGTGTGTGTTACTGGGCTAAGAATATTTCAATGACTGTTATGCATCATTTAATATTTAAGGCTAGGCAAGACAAGTTGGCATTAGCCTTTACTGATTTCAGCTTTCAGACAGCAGGGGCCAGTTTCCTTAACCTTGAGTGTGGTATAGGTATCAATCTTGAAATCAACAATGTAGATTGTCCTGCATTTGCTGCCCGTTGTGCCTGTTTTGCATCAGCAGGCGATACCTTATCCCATTGTACATTGCTATCAATCATCTTTTAAATCATCGGGACAAAAGGGTTGTAGGCCCTTTGCAAGACTGTTTTGATTTATCTCGGTCTTAACAGGCTTCGGCATTCTCCAATCATATCACCTCCAAGGCCTGGTAGGAAGCACAGGTGGCAAAGAATCATTGAAAAACTGCATTTTAAACCACAATAGCATAAACAAGCTTACATTATGGGGGGGGGGGGGGGCAGATTCCTGCTGTCGGCCTGCAATGTGTAAGTAGTCACTTACACGGAGAGCAAGTCTTTTGAAATTGGGCCCTTAGAGTTAAGGTCTAATTGTAAAGAAAATGGGGAATAACTTACATTCAGAAATATTAGTGAGGTGCTTGATGGGGTTGTAAACAAAAGACAGAATTATTTATGGTCATTAAAGCAGTCACAGGTGAAAGCAGTAACTGAGAAGTTTGAGGTCCTTTGGAGGAATTTAGTTTGGGAGAGCTTGTTGGATTTATCATTTATTCATATTTAAAAAAACTAAGCAACATAAAGAAAGGTTCACTGTGAAAAGATGACAGGAAATTTTGGATCACTGGCATTAAAATTCAAAACATATATGAAGTAAGAAAACTGAAGATGAATGAGAAAAATAAAATCCTGTTTTATCAGGTTGGAGAATGACAAACATTTGTAAGTGAATTAAATGGACTGATTAAATGAACCCCTGGTGAGAACTTAAAAATACTAGTTGAATGAAGTGACACAAAGGATTTTTAACAAAAATCTTACTCACAGGCCCAATGCTGGGAAAGTAGTGAATTCCAAAGGTAAGGCGCATTATAGGCTGAATATTCCCTATAAGATGTTTCCAGAACATATATATGAAATCTACAGCAGCCCCTCCCTAGCAGAAAAGTAGAGGCACACCTGCCCATAGAGAACCAGAAGCTCCAACGGCTGTAACACAAGCAGTGAGCAACAAGGGTCTTTAAAAAAATGGGGGAGGGGGAGAACGAGAGAGAGAGAAATATTTCTACAAGTATAAGTCAGTACAAATCTTATAGGAGAGGTGTAACATAACAGGCAAACAAATCTTCAGTCAGAATCTGTGCAGCACAGTTCTTTAATCTTTGTAGGTATCCAGGAGCTGCATTACTGAGCTCTAGATGCAAAATGCTATTACATTTCATTTTGTAAGGATCTTTAGACAGCTTAGTATTTTTTGAGAATGCTGCCTTGATGCTGACTAGAGCAGAAGAAGGTTTTAAAAGGTTCACAATGTAATGCTTTGGAGAATTCGAAGGATATTGCTTGAGATTTGCATAGTCATAATCATTTTGTAGTGGATGGGGGAATTAAGCTCATTTAAAGAGCTTTAGAGGTCAAAGTGACATTGTTCCCAGACCAGTCCAGATAAGAATGAATATGATCACTGCTAAATGATGACATGGTACCTATGGTTTAATAATGGCATGGGCTGAGGGTAAGGATCTAGTCTTTTTGCCTGATGTTTTGTCAGTTTTACTTGGCAGTGTGAATAAACAGTGCCTGGTCACAGAGTGGTTGAGTCACTTTGGTCCCCCCCCATAGCCGGCCTTAGGCATAGGCCAACTAGGCGGCTGCCTAGGGTGCTGCTGTAGCAGGGGCGCTTTTCCAGTATTTATCTGGTGTAGGTAGACCAGAATGGGGGCACTTGGTGATGTGGTGGGGGGTGCCATGGGGCCCTTTTGCCTAGGGCACCAGTTGACCTAGGGCCGCTCCTGGTCCCCCCCCTCAGTTAACTGTAAACAGATAATGACATGGCTAACTCTGAATTTGACTATTTTATCCAGTACATTTAGGGGAATGATCATGCAGGGGTGATATGGGTATTTCTTGAATATTTCAGAATGACCATTGTGGAATTGTTAAATACATTCTTTCTGTAGTGGATGATGATTAATAATCCTTTATTTCATTCAGATTGTCACAGACCGGCATTGACTTAACTCCAGTCTAGTATGACGACCCTCACATCTAATGAGTGGACATTCATTTAATAACTCTGTCAATGTTGTGAAATTTGAACCAGTTTCAGTTGGCTGATGTATCTAAAAGACAGAAAAGACAGAAATTAAACAGTGGGAAAGGATTCGAGTCTTTTGTGTTCCTAAGTCAGGGTATAATTAAACTTCATGAAATTGGCATTGTTTCAGTTTTTGATTTTAGCTAAAAGTGCTCTTAACAGCACCCGTATTATGTCCAGAATTGACAACTCCTGCAATTCATACAGAGTTGCATATATTGGTAGCATATCAAAGTAAAACTGTAGAATTTGAAGTAGTTGACTTCATTTGGTCTTCAACCCGTGGGTTACGGATCCATATCAGATTTCCAGCATCTGATCCGAGCTCCAAGCTCCTCCCCTTACCCATAATGCTCCATGCCTCCTTCCTCCCTTCAGATCTCATTTGCTGCTGGAAAAGCAAGCAGCATGTTCTGAGCTCTAGGCATATAGTGGGTAGTGTAGGTGCTCTCTTTTTTGATCTTTTTGACCCCTTTTTCTACCTTTCTTAAAGGTTTCTCTGTCTCACTTTCTATCCTTTCCCTCCCCGCGACAGTCGTCGAAAAAAAAAATCTTCTCTCTCTTCTTTCACCCTATCTCCTTTTGTGTGTGTGTGTGTGTGTGGGGGGAGTATGCTTGGCCTATTTAGGGATGTCTGAAGCCCCTAAATTAAGCTTACACCAGCTGATGGCCACACTGTGTGTAGTGTGCCTGGGCACAGCGCACCTTCAGACATCCTGTTCTATCTGTGCTGGGTTCAATCCCAATGCACTGAAGGACAGGGGAGGCAAATTGATCCTAAAAGGACTACTACCCTCCTCGGGGATGGTAGCCCCTGTGCGCCCCCTCTTTAAGGACAGCAGCCACGTCTTCTTCCTCTTCCCTGGCCTCTGGGACTCAAACTCCCGCCAAGAGATCCGGGGAAGGGGATAAGATCAAGAGAGACAAGCCGCGGAAGCGGTCTCCAGACCGCTTGACCCTGGCTGGCCCACCAGCCAAAGTTAGGACTCAACTAGGCTCAGATCAATCCCAGCTTCAATCCCCAAGGTTTTCCCCTGAGCCGGAGGAATCGTGGGCCAGGTCGCCAGTTAGGTCTCCTCCTCACCGGCATTCTCGACCAGTTTCTTTTGCATCGTCTTCCCGCTCCACCCAGTGCCTCATTGAAGCAGAGATGGACAAGATGATGCGGATAAATGGGGGAGGACTACAGGCTAATGGAATCACTTGTTCCTGTATGAGTCATAAATAATACAGCGACCTGAGAGAAGGCTGTCCTGTATGTAGGTTGCTTAGTATATAGTAAGAGTTTATTAGACTGCTGTAGAATAAATGACAGGATTTTGAAGCACTGTGTGATTTAGACTATAATGATGTTTTTTTTTTAACCATTCTCTTGATTCTTGTCTCCCATTTTGATTTCAGTCTCAGCCCTGCGTGACCAAGCTTCAAGGCTAGGTGTACCCGTAGGAGTATTGTCAGCAAAGACTGTGGTAGTGAAGATCCAAGAACTCCAGCATGCTGAGTCCAAACAAGTGGCATTACTGGGCTTGGAGCAAAGAGTAAGATTAAGATTAAACCCATACTGCTATCACGGTAGAGTTTAGTGCTTGCATTTGCATTTTTTTAAATTTACCAAAGTATGTATAGTTTTTATTTGATGCCATACAGTCATTGGGTGCCACCTGTGTTTCCATGGTATGGCTGAGTGGCACTGTCAGAAATTTGGTCTTCAACCCTATGTTTTTCTTCAAGACAACTAGGTGAAAATTGCCAGGTACAAATCCAAATCATTTTCAACCATTTAATTTGTAAAATGTGTTTTAATAAACTTCTGAAACATTCCTGCCCCTTGTTTCTTTTTCAGGTGCATTTCATTCAGTTTTAGTTAATCCACGCTGAATACTTGTTTAGTGTTTCCAGCACAGCTGTTACTATCCTCAGCATATCCCATTCCTTCCTTTCCATTGTGCTACCATGTGTTTTCAGACTTTTTACATTTTCATTTTCTTGCAAGTATTTTTCCATTTGTGCATAGATTTTGCTTTTTTTATAAACTGGTGAGCTTGCCTTCCATTACTGATGCCTGCATTCAGGTTTCCTTTTAGTACTCTATCCTGCTTTGCTTGTATTTCTTTCATTCGTTCACTCATTTGATTTACTGTTATTCCCCTCTACTTTGCAGGTATCTACTTGCTGTCTGTGGCATTATTATTAACTTTTATAGTCTTGCCTAATTTGTTGATAGCCATGTTGGAACCTTTTACCCTCTTCCATAGAGGTTATTTTAATACAATATGTAGTTAATTTTGGGAGTACAAGATTCAGTTAAGAGTGTGGGCTGACCCAGTTTTTAAATGAATTTTTCTTACTGTGAGCATACCTCTCAACCTCTTAGAGCAAGAAATCTGTAGAAAGCCATCAATAATGGGAGGACAAGCCCCAAAAATTGGGACACTTTTTAAATATTGCTGTTACAAACTTAGAAAATTGATAGAATAACAGGTTTTGCATTAGCATGAATTTTCTGAAGAGTATGAAGTCTGAAACTTAAATGTCTGTCATTTTCTGACTTTAACCCTCAGTAATTTGCACATTTGCCAGAAAATCACTATTTTATGAGAAACCAAAAATATGAGGCAAAAATCTGGACATTCTGCAAAACTCTGTATAGTTGAGAGGAGTGACTGTGAGTTTTTCTAACCTTGAAGTTTGAATAAATGAGTTTGGTTATGAGGCACTGATGAACCCCCCCCCCACCAAGAAAATTACTTATTTGGAAACCAATTTTCAGTTAAAAATTTTATGGGTCTGCTGTCAGCCTTGTGGCCCAAGAAATTGGGACAAAGCCAAAAAGAATTGGGAGTACAAAGCCTCAAAAATAGAGACAATTTTTAAATATTGCTCTTACAAACTTAGAAAGTTGATTGGGTAATTGTGTTAGCATGTATTTTTAGAAAGAGATGAAGTCAGAAACTCAAATGTCTGTAATTATATTGTGCCCAGTCTTCAATGATATAGCAAAAAAATCACAAATGTTATGAAGAGCAGACTAACGATATGAGAAAAAAACCTGAACATTGTGCAGAACTCTGGGCAGTTTAAAGGTGTGGCATACACTACCCTTCATTTGAAATATCTATATATGCTACTTAAATAATTTGAATTGGCTGACAAACTCTCTATTTCCGACTGAAATGATTTATAGTGCAATTTACTTTTTCTGGCTTCTAAGCTCAAAATAGAGCTAAAGCTGAGAGGTCCTTGCAAGCACTAGATCTGCAGCTTGAGCTCTGCCCCAAGTGTGTGCTCCAGGAGATAGTGAAATCACTCATGTAGCTTCTGTAACTCTTGTTAATTTAATTTATTAAGTCCTTAAACTGGATTTAGTGTGGCTTTAGTTTGAATTTAGAAAATGCCTATCCTGCTTCCACATTTGCACACTTTGGGGGCTGTGGAATGTCCCAACAATCTTTTTTCTGAATAAGATATAAGTAATCATGTGACCTATTGTTAAAAACTTCCAAGAAACATTAGATTGTACATGAAGAAGCAAAGTTTAGATTAGTTTTAGAAGTGTAATACATTTTCACAGTAGCAAATGCTCATCTACGTACCATTTTGCACATTTTCTTTTATGAGTTGCACTTCAGTTTTATCTTGATTCGGTGAGCTTTAGTACAACTTGTGTATTTTTATTTGACAGAATAGTAGCAGTTTCAGTTTTTTGTAGTTCTCCTTAAAGCATTTATATGTGGTTGCTAAAGCAATTACTAGAAAATGGAAATCAAAGTCTAAAGCAACTGTACTAGAAGCCATGAATATAGTAACAGTTAAAACAACTGTAAATGGGATCTTCAGAAAAGGGTAGGAGCAAATTAGGAAAAAAAATGGGAATTGTGGGAAGAATCATGTAGGGACTGATCTATGTAATGTTTGACTGACTGTGGCTGGATAGAATACAAGTGATGTATAATGTTTGCAACTAAAATTATGCCAATATTATTTGTTTTAATGTATATAAATATTTGGTTGCCTATGTCATAAGTGATAATTTAATAAAGATTTTTTTTTGTTTATACAAGAAACACGTACATATGCCAGATTGGTTTGGTATCATTTTTCAAACTTGAGAGTTGTATATTTTAAATTAGTTTTACGTTTTGTCAAACTGAGACCAACATTGATGATAATCTCAACTTGTATGAAGTGCTTAATGTTTCCTGTTTTAAATTGAAGCCTGTGACATTTGGAAGAAGTTTTGTATTAACATAAATTGTATCTCTATGCAGTTCTGCAGAGTACTTCCCCCACAGCCTTAAGAAATGTTACTGTGACTCCTATTAGGCTGTTTCTCAAGTGAGTGGCTCACTGGTGTAGTGACAAGATGTCTTTCTGGGCTGCAGACTGTCTCACTTTAAATGAATTATTTATGGAAAGGAGAGCTAGAGCAGTAGTTCAACTTGTATTCTTTAGAGGTTTGCTGTGGGTTTGGTCTCCAGCAACCACTGAGAAACTGAAGGCTTGGTGGAAGGTGAACTTGGCCCAACCAATATGCTGAGGTCGTATTGCTAGTAATAATGACTGGCAGTTTCTCTTTCAGGACCCTCTCCTCAACATAATTAATTCTCTATCTCCATTTTGGGGTTCTGCATGCCTGCTTTTGATATATACCATGACTGCAGTCTTCGTCTAAATTTAATAATGTCACACAGTTCTATTTTACCATCTTACCTCAGGACTTTACCCAGTGGCTCGGTGTTTGTTTATTTATTTATTTTGTTTCCAGAGAGGACATTACCTGATGACTCCCCCAGCTTGGCCATTTTGTTGTTCTGGGTGGGAGGCATCCTCTAGGATTCACCCAAGTGACACGCCAGAGCTGTCTCCCTTCATGCAGGATGGGCTAGCTAACAACAACTCGCTCCCATTTTCCCCTGCCTGTAATCAAACTTTGGTCATAGTCATGGCTTTATCCCTGTGCAGCACAGAGTTTGGAACTTGCTCTCAGCATATTTCCTGATGATAGTTTGTGTGTGTGTGATGTAGAGGAAGCTAAAACACTTGCAATTGTTAGGTCACCAGTTGAAACCCACTCTGGTGCTGACTGTATTGCTTCAGGAGAGAGCATAATATCAGGAAACAGCAACAAGTCTTGAAGAGTAAACCCAACCATCTGGTGTAGGAGATGCTCATTGCCTTCCTCAGGATGAGCAAGATGATTGTACGTACTGGTGGTTATATAACTTGTCTGATCCCAAGTGTGACCAGGCATACTCTGTGCTCTACTGAGTAATTTTTTTTTTCTGAGCATCACATCAGCATGGCTTTTTTCAGTCATATTATGCCTACATCTGTCTACATGAATGCCTCTAACAATGGGTGCGATGTTAATTGCATTTATTAATTGCTTGTGGAGCAGCATTTTGAGAGATGTGTTCATTTTTAAGTGATAGGTATCTGGGGGGGGGGGTAGCACTAAAAGCTTGTGAGTACAAATTGGAATTTGTTTGCTACACCCCTCACTGATCCCATGCAGGTGCTGGGGGCAACACATTAGATATAGTCTAGTTCAGCAAGGTCTTCATCATAATGGTCCTGATTCCTTCAGTGGGTGTTCTGTCTTCCTTAGCTAGTCAGGAATTGAGCTTGTGCTCATCAACAGCTGACAGCCAACAAGGGGATTGGAGAAGGATTTCCCTGGCTACAGTTTTGAGGAGTATATACCACGGTTTAGGTGTTGTACCTCATGTGTTGAAACCCATGGGTAGTTCCCCTTTGTACTTTGAATGGACTCATAGCTCCCTTAATGTGCACACTGAGTTTGGTCTTTGGCCTCCTGACTTTCCCAGACCCTGTTTCCATGACTGACTTGCCGGTGTTAAGGGTGCTCCTGCTGTTGATTGGAGGGATCTATGTTGGCCCATCAGAGTTGAACCTGTGAGCATGTTACCTCTGTTACCACTTGGAGGGGTGGGAGAACACCTGTAGGGAATACAACTTGACTCCAGTACATGACTCTGCACAGCACTTCTTGTGCAGGGCTCCTGCCTCTGATATGTCTTCCTTTTAAACTTTGAACCTACCTACCAACCAGCATATCCCTGCCTCTGTTTTTGTGTCTAAGATACTAGACTAGAACAGGCCACACACTAGTGCTAGGATGATGAGGATATCTGGTTTCTCCTTTGAGTCTTCATAAGGAGAGGAATCTGAGAGAACTGGGGTCCTCGTCTCCAAAATAGACAATGCTGTGTAGTCCAGTCTCACCTTCATTTTTACGTATGGGTTCGGAGCCGATCCTCGGCTCCGACTCGGACGATTTTATAAGCTCGAAGACGTCTGGTTGGTTCGTGGCTAAGCAGGTATCCCATAGTGCACCAGTACAAACCCGCAATCTCATTTGCCACGTCGACGAGTTCGGTTGTGCTTCTCTTGGCTCTGGCTAAGTGTTAACTTTTTGCTATTTATATTACTTAAAATCTTGTTTAAACTTATAAGTAGTGTAGTATAATAGTATTTGCATTAGTATTTGTTAGTATAGGTTAGCTAATTTTTAGGTAATTAGCTCCTTTGCACCCCTTGGGGCAAGCGTTGGCCTTTGGCCTGTGAGTGTGCTTTGTGGTATCCTGTGTACCAGTTATAGATAGTTTGATAATCGCTAGTGTTTGTTCTGGTCTGCGTTTTTGTAGAGCAGTTTGGTTTTGGCGGTTATCCGCTGATGTTTGATATTTTCTATTGTAGTGGAGTTTGCTGTTTGAAACTCCTGTTCAGTTTCCTTAGTGTAATAAGGTTTTTCTGTGTGTGTGAGTTTTTTGGCTGACCTGTTTAAGTTAGAAGACCTAGCTGTTACCTTTTCTGGACTAGGCCATTTTAGTTAGAGGACCTAGTCCTCCCTTTTACTTTTCTCTCTTCTGTCTTTGCCTGTGTGATGTTCTTCGTTCCCCATTGCTGCAGTCCTTACTATTGGGTATAGTCCGCATCCAGTCGGCCCGAATACCAGAGTATAAGGCTGACGTCGGTCAGGGCGCATTAGACTGACGTCAGTACGTCAGGGTACTAATGCGCATGACCGACGTCATATCCTCAGTCTTTTTTGCCGCATGGTCCGATGCAGAAGCAGTTTTGCGAGTGCAGGTTGGCGTTCTGAAATATTTCCGAAACCGGAGTTTCAGACCGAAACAGAGTTGGCTAAGTACCCCGTTGGGGAACATTTTGGTTTTTTCTTGCCTCAGTATTTTACCGGATGTCAGAAAAAGTGAATAACTGTATTTCTTGTGGGAAACAGATACCTCATAGGGATTACCATACCTTGTGTATACCTTGTTTAGGGCCTGAGCACGACGTTGTTGGTTGCCGCTCTTGTGCTAGGTTTAACAAACGCACTATTAAGAGGAGGTTAGACTGTGCCAGGTTAGTGTTTGGGAAGCGTTGCAATTATAAAATGCCGTCGGATGCTCCGGCGCTTCGTCCAAGAAGCGCAAGGACAAAACAGCGAAGCCTAGGGTTGATGAACCGGCAGTCCCGGACGTCGGTTCTTTAGAAGGCTCAGTGGAGCCAGAGGTTTTGCCAGGAGTTTCCATGGAGTCCCAGGCAGACACTTTACTGTTACAGGATGTGCCTTCTCAGGAGGTAGGCCAGGCTGAGGGGGCTTCTCAGGTGACTGTTCTTCCCTCTCTTCCCAAGGTAGTTAGAGCCTCTCCTTCTGTTGCCAAAACTTCTTTGAGAGGTAGGCCTAGTTCAGCTTCAGTGGGGGCTTCTCCTAGCATTTCGGGTTCTGTACCTAAGAAACATATGCTTAAAATGGCAGAAGATTTGATTTCTATGATTAGAGGTTCTATGCCCCCGCCTGATAAGAGGCCTAGGGTGGAACCGGAGTTTGATAGTTTTGAACAGTGTTCAGAGGCTTCAGAGTCTTCTGCGGAAGACTTGCAGGAGTATCCTACTTATTCTGATTCTGATGTGGATGATTCCACTCCTACAGCTTCACCTCCTGAGGATTTCTCATTTTCAGAGACTCTGCATTCCATGAGGGAGCACTTTAAATGGGAAGGCCAGGATTACTCTGATTCCAGGAAAAGGCTTAGGGAATTCTTGTTTTTACCCCAGCATAGGCCCTTAGCTATTCCTCCTGTGTTGAATGTGGTGGAAGATGTTTTGCAGAGGCTTCCTGAACCCTGACTCTTTGCCTCCTGCTCCTGTTAAGCCTGATAGGTATTATAGGGTGCCTGAAGCTCATAAGTATTTGTTTAAGAGTCCTAGGGCGGACCCAGAAACTATTTCTCAAGGGCCTAAAGGTGTTAAAGCTTCTGTGGTTAAAAATCCTGTTCCCACTGATAAAGAGGCAAGGGCTTTGGATAGGTGGGGAAAGAAAGTGTATACTTCTTCCACTCTAGCCATGAGAGCATTGAATTGTCAGTTTCACATGCTAAAATATCAGAATTATCTCCTTTCACAATTGAAATCTAAGGTGGATGCTTTGGCGGAAGGTATTGAGTGTAAAGAGTTGCTGGATTTGGTTCATGTGTCTGAACAAGTGGGTAAGCATTCTTTGCAATGTGGTTTTGATGCTGTACAGGCCTCCTCGAGGGTGGCTGCTACTAGTTCTGTTCTTCGCAGGCATGCCTGGTTGAAGGATCAGAATTTAGCTGAGCATGTTAAGACAAGGATTTTGGATGCTCCTTTACAGTCTGATGTGTTGTTTGGATTGCCTGTGGAAGCAGTTTTAAAGAAAATGGAGGACAAAGCTAAGTCTATGCAAACTGTTAAAGATTTTTTGCAGGTGCAGCCACCGAAGTTTAGTAGAAATTGGCCTGCTAAGGGGTGGACATATCCTGCTTATGATTCCCAGTCTAGGGGTAGGTCTAGACGTGGTAGGGGCAGGGCTCAAGGTTCTTTTCGGCCTAGAACAGGGAGTTCACCTGCTCAGACTTCTGGTGAGGGCAGGGGTCAGTCCTTTCGTAAACAGACCCAATGACCTGTTTTTTCTGCTGCCAGTAGATTCCTGTCTGGCAGCTCCTTTGGGAGGAAGACTGTCTCTTTTCAAAGAAAATTGGGATTTAATTACTCAAGACAAATGGGTGCTGGATATCATTCACCACGGTTACAGATTTTATTTCCATACAATGCCCCCTTTCAAAGGCATGCCAGACGTTCCTCCTCCGCAAAGAAAGGAGGCTCACAAGCAAGTTTCTCAGTTACTCCAGATAGGGGCCATTCAGCCAGTCCCTGTATCAGAAAGGGGCCTAGGATTTTATTCTCGCCTGTTCCTAGTACCAAAGAAGGGGAACACGTGGAGACCAATTTTGGATTTATCTCTCCTCAACACTTTTCTGGACATTCCCAAGTTCAAGATGTTGACGTTACAACAGCTTTTACCTCTGCTGGGCAAAGATCACTGGATGGTAACTTTAGATCTCAAGGAAGCTTACCTTCATGTGCCTATAAGGCTAAGTTGCAGGAAGTATCTGCGGTTTCGAGCTGGAAATTCTCATTATCAGTTCTCTGCATTGCCCTTTGGCTTATCTACTGCCCAGAGTATTCACAAAGGTTCTGGCTCCAGTGATAGCTTACTTCAGGCTTCAAGGAATTCAAATCTATCCTTACTTGGACGACTGCCTGATTCTGGCTCAAGAAAAGGAGGACCTTCTACAGCATCTGGAACATGTTATAGCAGTGCTAAGATGCCTAGGGTATTCTGTGAACGAAATAAAGTCCAGTCTAGTACCCTCTCAAGACATGTGCTTTCTGGGTGTGAGACTGAAAACAGCAGCCCAGATGGCCTTTTTAACCCCGGACAAACAAAAGAGTCTATCACTTTACTTCCATCAACTATCTCATCAGTCCGTGCTGACTGCAAGGACAGTCCTTCAAGCATTAGGGTTCATGGCATCTTGTATTCTGGTGCTTCCCAATGCCAAACTGCATATGAGGAAGCTACAATGGTATCTCAAAATGTATGGACACAGCACTGCCAGGATTTGGACACTGTCATTCAAATAATACCTTGCCTTCAAAAAGAATTTTTGTGGTGGGCTCAGGAATGTCACCTAAACAAGGGACTCTCTGTGACCCGGCCAGAGGCGAGTCAGATTTTAACGACAGATGCCTCGGACATTGCTTGGGGAGCTCATCTAAATGGAAAGTGGATACAAGACAAGTGGCCTGCCAGACTACAGCATCTACAGATCAACATGAAGGAGATGTTAGCAGTCCAGTTTGCATTAATGGCTTTCAAGGAGTTACTTCTTCCAGGGCAGGTGTTGCTTCTAACAGACAACACAACTGTCATGTGGTACATCAACAAGCAAGGGGGAACACATTCTTATCCTCTATGCAGGCAAGCAATGATTTTATGGGACACTGCGCTAAGCTTGCAACTAACTCTTCAGGCAAGGTTTCTGCCGAGCACAGAACTCCTTAGCAGATGTGTTAAGCAGACAAATCATGGATCCCCACGAGTGGAAACTGGATCTTCATGTATTTCAAAATTGACAGTGTCATGGGGAACTCCAGACATAGATCTGTTCGCTTCTCCACTAAACCACCAGCTGCCACAGTATTGCACAAAGGGGTTTCATCACACAGCTTGGAAAGTGGATGCTCTGTCTTTCAGTTGGAAAAACCTTCATGTGTATGCCTTTCCTCCTCTGCCTCTTCTTCCAAAGGTACTATTAAAGGTCAGACAAGACAGGCCAAGGATGATTTTGATAGCTCCAGATTGGCCTCGCAACACTGGTACCCACTACTACGGAGTCTGGTAAGGAAGCCTCCATGGCCTTTACCTCTGATTCCTCATCTGTTATCTCAGAAGGATGGTCATCTGCTCAATGTCAAGCTTCACTCTCTTCATCTAACAGCCTGGCATATTCTGTGTTGAAACACAGCAGGTCTCAACTTCCTCAACAAGTTTTAAATGTGATTATGGAAGCTAGAAGACCTAGTACAAGGAAAGTGTACGCAGAAAAATGGAAGAGATTTTTATTTTGGAGTACAGCAAAGAATTTGCAGGTTTCTGAGCCTAATTTGAGTGTGGCTCTTCAATACCTTACTGAGTTATTGGACAAAGGGTTGTCCTTCTCTTCCATTAAGATTCATGCTGCAGCAATTTCAGCTCACTATGATTGTGACCCACCATTGTTTTCACATCCTTTGTTCAAGCAGTTTCTTAGAGGGGCAAAGAATATAAGACCCCCACGTAGAGCTCCTACTCCTGCTTGGGATCTCAATTTTGTGTTGGAAAAACTTACTCTACAACCTTTTGAGCCTGCGGCTACTGCTGAATTGAAATACTTGTCATGGAAGACTGCTTTTCTGTTGGCTATTACTTCTGCAAGAAGGGTGTCTGAGTTGCAGGCCCTTATGGCAGTAGAGCCATTTTGATTTTCCATAAGGATAGGGTATCATTACGTACTAATCCTTCCTTTATGCCTAAGGTGGTTTCTAGTGTGGCTTTAAACCAAACTATTCATTTGCCTACTTTTTATGCAGACCCCCAAAATAAAGGGGAAAAGATTTTGCACACTTTAGATGTACACAGGCAATTGCGTTATTATTTAAGCAGGACTAAGGATTTTAGGCAGTCTCAGCAGTTGTTTGTTTCTTTTGCTTTGAGTTCACAGGGCAAGCCTGTGTCAAAACAAACTATTTCTAGGTGGATTGGCTTTTGCATTGCATTTTGTTATTCCCATCATGGCAAGGAGATTCCAGCTGGGATTAGGCCTCATTCCGCTAGGGCTACTGCCACTTCTACAGCATTTCTAAGGGGGGTGGCAACTAAGGATATTTTGGAAGCAGCTACTTGGAGTTCAGTGCATACTTTCTCTAAGCATTACCACCTTCCTATCTACTCTAAGTCTAGGGCTGGTTTTGCCACAGCTGTTTTGCAAGGCATGTTGTCAGCTCCTGCTTCTTTATGATTTGCCAGCCTCCCTTACCTCTGCTTTGGGATTCTACCCAATAGTAAGGACTGCAGCAATGGGGAACGAAGAACATAGTACAGTTTTGTACCTACCATAAATGTAGATGTTCGAGGATCCCATTGCTGCAGTCCAATTTACCCTCCCTCCTTCCCCTCTGTGTTTAGGGGTGGTTGTGTAGGTGAGGTTACATGCTTATATTTTTGTATATATTCTTGTATATATTGTACATGTTTTTGGTGCAGGTATTTTGGGCCTTGTCTTTTTAGGGTCTTCTGACATCTGGGGCAAGAAAAGACTGAGGATATGACGTCGGTCATGCGCATTAGTACCCTGACGTACTGACGTCAGTCTAATGCGCCCTGACCGACGTCAGCCTTATACTCTGGTATTCGGGCCGACTGGATGCGGACTATACCCAATAGTAAGGACTGCAGCAATGGGATCCTCGAACATCTACATTTATGGTAGGTACAAAACTGTACTTTATGTCTAAAGAGGTTATGGAGCACAAGCCTTCGGGCTTCAAAAAATACATAAAGTGCTCCCAAAAAATGTCACTGACGGATGGTCATTGCCTATATGTCTATTGCTTAGGGCCATCCATTTGCAAGAGCCTTGCTTGTTTTGCCATTCTTCTCCCCTAGTGTTACAGGAGAGAAGGAACAAGCTTATTCTAAAGAGTCTGTTAAAGCCTGCCTTTGAGGAAGCCTTGTCTAGCTCTTCCTCTTCTTCCAAGTCCACTAAATCTAAGTCTTCGAAAAGACCTTCTCTGGCAACGGCTGGTGTTTCGGAGCCACCTCCTAAAGTGGCAAAATCGGCCTCATCGGCTCCACTGCCTTCGGAGCCGACTGAGAGGAGCATTGTGGTGACAGGGTCGGTTCCTAGTTTGTCGGAGCAGACCACTGAATTTATGGAACCTCCTATTCCTCAAGATCAAGATCCCCGACTATGTCCTCCAGCTCTTCCAGTAGCTTTTTGGAAGAAGATGTGAAGAGGATGGTGCTGAGACTGCTGAAGTCGTCTGATCTATCTAAATTGTTGTTGGCTCTGATCCATTCGGTTCCAGAGCTTTTGGAACCTGTTATATACCCTCGATTATTATTCCTCCTCCGAGCCAAGCTGATCTGTCTGAGTCGGAGGGCTTGGTGCCATTGGTGGAACCATAGGCTCCAGCTCCACTTCCATTTGCTTTGGAGCCGGGTTCTGCTCCAACACTTTCAGTGTCGCCTGTTGTGTCCAAGGGCCGAAGCTCTCCGGTCGGCGCAGACAGAGAAGGTTGGAATTGGTCTTCGGTTATGAGCCTCCCTCTTGGCACTTCGGATAGGGTAAGTTTGGACCCTGCGCATATCTCAGAGCTGATAACTCTGGCGCCGATGGCATTCTGTCTCTTCGGAGCAGGGGAGGTCCTCGGAGCCGGAGAGGTCGGCATTTGAGATAATGCGGAGCATACTGTCCAAATCACCAGTTGCCACCAAAGGTACCAGCACTCTTCCCCCTAGGGCACCCACTTATGTCTCAGCCCCTACTCTCTCCAGAGACAGCAGAGACCCTCAGCCTCAGGAGCCACCGGCTGGTCGGCTGGTGGCCCCCCACTCTTCCGTGACCTCCCCGGTATACCCTTCTGAGGAGCCCCCTAGGAAAAAAACATGCAAAAGAAAGCATGTTGACTCCCAGGATGAGTCTTTGACATCTGACACTGACCTCGAGGAGTCAGAAGGGTTCCCCAAGTCATCCTCTGATGATGTCTCCTTCGTGAACATCCTGGAGATCCTTGAGCAGAGGTGCAGCTGGCCCACTGTCAACCCTTCTGATGAGGAGTCGGTGTACCTGAAGGCTTTCGGGTCTCAACCTTCTGCCACTTGGGTGTCTCCACATTGTGACGAACTCATGGATTTAGTTAGTCGAAAGGTGTGGGATACTCCTGATGCCATGGAGCCAGCCCCTAGGAGGCCCAACAAGTTTCTTTCTGCCCCTCCAGAAAAATAATTTTTGGCCAAAGGAGTCCCCATACATGCCATGGTGGTGGCGGCGGCCACTAAGAAGTAGCTTGCTGAGACTTCTTCTGTCCATCCACCGAATAAGGAGTCTCGACAGATGGACAGGTATGGGAAGCGTGTTTTCAGTTCACTGGCATTTACTCTTCGATTGTTGAACTATCTCACTCACTTCACGAGATTGCAGAGGGATCTCCTCAAGGAGTTAGGAGATTCTGTACAGGGTACATGTACTGAGGGAGTCCCTGACAAGATTTCTGCTCAGTTGTCCACCCTAAATTCTATAGTAAACTCCTCCATGCGGCTTATTTCGTATGCGGCTGATGGAGCGAGTAGAGCAGTGGGTTCAGGATTTGCCCTAAGGAGTCACTCCTGGATGTGCTTGTGTAATTTTGCGGAACAGTTCAAGTCCACTTTCACCAATGCCCCTTTTGATGGTTCCTCATTGTTTGGATCTAAGGTGAAGGACACACTCACTCGGTGTGAGCAAGATGGAAAGACGCTCTCTGCTGTGGGAGTACTTTTTACTGTTTCCTCTCGGCCATACCCCAAAGGTCAAAGGGGCAGTAAAATGTGGTTCAAGAAGTCCCGGAGGGTCTTTCCGGACACACAGGGTGGACCCTCCTTCAGAAGCAGAGGAGGAGGAGGAAATGGGAGACGTCGCCTTAGAGGCATGGGTGGTCCGCATTGCCAACAAGACCGTGATTCCTTTCGGGGACGGCCTTCTCAGTGCTTCTGATGTGGGGCCCGACTGCGTTTCTCTGCGGCCGGTCGGGGGTTGCATTTCTTTGTATCCAGAAGTCTGGCTAAGTATCACTCAAGACAAGTGGGTACAAAGAGTTGTTACCAGAGGCTATATCATACCCTTTTCCCTTCCACTGTTTGTTCCCAAGAAGATCCCAGATGTACCACCCAATCACAGGGATCAGGCAACTGTGGAGATCAACAAGTTTCTCTTAAAAAGAGTCATCCAATCTGTCCCAGCAGACCAGATAGGATCCGGAATTTACTCCAGGTTCTTTTTAGCACCAAAACGAACAGGAGACTGGAGGCCGATATTGGACCTCAGCAGATTAAATGAAACCATGAGGAAGGACAAGTTTCGGATGGTAACACTGCAGTCAGTACTCCCATTGTTGGGGAAAGACTATTGGATGTGCTCAATAGTTCTCCAAAACACCTACTACCATATAAAAATGGACAAGGCATCCAGGAGCCATCTACGCTTATGGCTGGGAGCCAGTCACTATCAGTTTTGTGCTCTGCGCTTTTGTCTCACCACACCCCCAGGATGTTTACCAAATGCATGGCAGTAGTGACAGCTCACCTGAGACATCAGGGATTCCAGGTGTTTCCGTATTTGGACGACTGGCTGCTGACCGCCCCCAGCAGGCATCTACTTCTCCAAAACAGGGACGCCACTGTTCATCTTTGTGCTCAGTTAGGGATTTCCATAAATTGGGAAAAATCTGCATTACTGCCCTCGCAATCGGTGATCTTTATAGGCGCAGAGGTAGACACAGTGATCATGACCGCTAGTCTCCCCGCTGAAAGGGCACAAAATTTAATCTTTCAAATTCATTGTTTTCTCCCGTTGCGAAAAGTCAAAGCAAAGTGGGTTCTTCAGCTCCTCAGTACTACGGCATCCACCATCCTATTAGTACCATTAGCCAGGTTGCACATGAGAATTCTCCAGTGACTTTTGTCTTCCCAATGGTCCTTCCAATATCTTCTGCTGAGTCACCCTATTTTGCTGACGGAATCATGCAAGGAGGACCTCCTTTGGTGGATAGCACCCAACTAGTTGACGACGGGTGCCTCCTTTGTTCCTGCTCAACCCGTTGCCACTGTGACCATGGATGCCTCCCAGATCAGGTGGGGGGGCATTATCTCAGCAGGACTGTCCAAGGCCCATGGCAAGAACACAAGGCTCACCTGCATATCAATGTTCTGGAGATGAGGGCGGTGCTCCTGGCGTTGCAAGCACTTCAAGATATTCTTCCTCTTGGGACTATTGCGATACAATCAGACAACATGTCGGTAGTTTGGTATATCAACAAACAGGGCGATACCAGATCTTACCCACTCTGTCGGGAGGCCATGCGAGTTTGGGAATGGGCGATTTCTTCCCAGCGCTTTCTGGTTGCAACAAGCTCAGCTGGGCGATCCTACTGCCTCACGAGTGCTCTCTGAAACAGGAAACAGCGGAACAGATTTTCCACAAATGGGGACAGCCTTGCTGCGACCTCTTTGCCAGCCCAGTCAATACCAAATGCAACAGCCATTTTTCCCACATTCCCCCTTCGGGGGAGACAACCAGAGACGCTCTAGCTCATGACTGGTCCCTGGGTCTTCTGTACGCCTTTCCTCCATTTCCTCTCATTTCCAAAGTGATTCAGAAAGCCAGACGCCTGGAATGCAAGTTAATCCTCATTGCTCCTTACTGGCCTCGTCAGGTTTAGTTCCCCTTCCTCAAGCCTCTTCTCCTGGACTATCCTTGGATTCTGGACCCAGCTCCAGATCTCTTGACTCGCATGTCAGGTTCGCTACATCCCTCAATCCACACCCTTAAATTGACAGCGTGGCTGCTCCAGTTCCATCCCTAGTCAGACTTCACAATGTATCTTCCTCAATGTCATATATTCATATGTCCTCCCATAAACCTTCAACTAGGAGACTATATGGCAGTAAATGAAAAAGATTTTCTATTTGGGCACATAAAATGAATGTAGATTCCCTACACTGCTTCTATCCCTGTGATTTTGGAATTTCTGTCTGAGCTTTTGCAGCAAGGATCTGCCGCTGCCACTATCGGGGTCCAGTTGGCGGCTATTTCTCATTTCCATTTAGGGTTTCCAGATACTAATTTAATGTCTCATAAGCTATACAAGACCTTTTTGAAAGGAGCCACTCTGTTGAGGCCACCGCTGCAAGAACCTGTGGCTTCTTGAGATTTAAATTTTGTGTTGTCCATACTGACATCTTCCCCATTTGAGCCTTCTCACTCATCTTCATTGAAATTTTTGTTTTGGAAGACTTTGTTTTTGGTGGCTATCATGTCAGCTAGACGAGTATCGGAGTTACAAGCCTGGTCCGTTAAGCCACCTAACTTGATCTTTCATAAAGACAGGGTGTCACTGCATACTAACCCCTCCTTTGTCCCCAAGGTTTGTTCCCATGCTACCTTAAATCAATCCATAGAACTCCCAGTTTCTTCCCTAATCACTGTATTGCAGCTGAATACCGGTTTCATCAGCTAGACGTTCATAGACAACTACGTTTTTATTTACATCGGACCAAGGATTTTAGGAAATCAGATCAACTATTCATTTCCTTTTCTGAATCCAGATTGGGCTTACCAGTTTCTAAAGTGACACTAATTGGATTTCTAGTTGCATAGCCTTTGTCTACAGTTCGGAGGGCAGACCTTTACCCCTCAAGATCAAGGCTCATTCTACCTTTGCAGCCTTTCAAGCCAGGGTCCCACTTGATAATATTTGTGCAACAGCTACGTGGGCTACCCTTCACACTTTTATTACACATTAAAAATTGGATTTAGCTTCCAGGGGTAGAGCATCCTTTGGCTCCACGGTGCTCAGGAGTATTTTCCAATGAGCCACCCAAGAATAAGATGCTAGGGATGCTGTCCCATACGTAAAATGAATGTGAGATTGGACTGCACAACATAAAGAAGTTATGTACTCACCATAATGTTCCATGTTGGTAGTCCATCTCACCCTTCATTTTTACCAACCCGCCCTCCTGCCCCCATCCTGGAAGAATCTGGAGATAGTAATAATTTGGTTATCTTTCTATGCAAACCCTTTAGTATTGGTTTGTTTGTTATGTTTATTTCTTCTAGTGAGTAGCAAACAAGATCTGGGGTTTGTACTGGTGCACTATGGGAAACCTGCTTAGCCACGAGCCAAACAGAAGTCTTCGAGCTTATAAATCGGCCGAGTCGGATCGGCTCTGAACCCATATGTAAAAATGAAGGGTGAGATGGACTACCAACATGGAACGTTGTGGTGAGTACATAACTTCTTTTTATTATGTGACTTTCTGCCTACCTTTATCCTACATGACTTGGGCTGAGTTCATTTTTGGACTAGTCTGTTGATTCTCTTACTTTCTCCCGCCCATAAAAATAGTTTAGGAAAGCATGATATGATGATCATTGGGTCATATTTTCAAACCTTTCCTCAGCTTTTCATGCCGCTTTAAAACCAAATTTTGATCATTCAATGTGTAAGAAAGATGACCTCTATAAATACCCAGAGGAGTGGAATGTCATTTTTGATTTTCGCATTCTAGGCTAAACTCTTACTTGATGCCATTGACCAGGCACACCATTTGGCTACCCTCCCACTTAAGGAATTTAAAGCTTTGGATGTACTGGTCAAAAATGTGCGGCTTTTGCTACTCGATGCCTTAGATCCTTGAATTACCTGCCTCAACGAAGTAATTTTTAATTCTGTCTGGTGGATTTAGATGCTAACTTGAGAAAAGCTGACAAAATTCAAGTGATTCTGGAATCGGTGTCTTTCTGGAGGAGAGACATTAGGGATTCCAAAGTGGATTTTAACATTCTCTGTTTGTTAAATGTACTTATTCTTTGTCTAGGGTAGCAGCAGCATCTGGCATGCATTTGTTGCGAATGGTGTAGCTTAGGCTTTCCTTAAAAGAAGAAAGAGCCGAGGCATGCTGTTCTTCATGCCCACTTCTGGAGGTAGTGATGGATCCTATCAGAGACTTGCAGAATAGAAAATGGACATTTTACCATGGGGGATCTCTGGCTTGCCTGCAAGTACTTTCTTTTCTTATCTAACCATGTCCATTACCTTCATAGGAGAAAGACTCCTTTCACCTGAACATAATTCTGTACACTAGCACTTTGTACTGAGGATGGCAAGGACTAGATGTTTTATATCTGAATTACTGCTTGGCACATCTTCTGAATTCCTGACTTGTGTATGGCAGCCCATTGCCAGAGATAACATTAGTATTGCATTTCTTAATTCCTTTCTTAACAATATAGACTTGATGCACTAATTATGCTTTCACTTTTCATGTATATCAGTTTGATTAATTTCACAGGAACTTGAAGCAGTAATCAAACCATTTATGATATATAGTATCATTGAATGAGAGTGAATATGTCCACTCTGCTGCATGGCCAATCTGGAAATGGGAATGCTATCATTTCTTCCTTTGGATTGTTCTGTAGCAGATGGTTGAACTTTACACTACTTGATCTGTGTAATTTGATATTCCTGGCCAAAACATAATGTCATTTCCTCTTCCTTTGCATTTTACTATTCCTAGATTTCACTTGTGTATTCTGCCAATCATTTGTTTTCTCAGTTGATTGTGAACCATTAATGTTATGTAGTCCAATCTTGCCTATATTCTTACCCGTGGGTTCGGCTCCGACTCGGCCAAACATTTCTAGCTCGAAGTCTTCTATTGGCTGGGCTAAGATGGTATCCCATGCTACATTGCTCCATATCCCCAGATCTCGTTTGCTGCTCGTGTAGCTCGGACGTGGTCTCGTTCTTGGCTGTGGCTAAATACCCTTTTTCTTCTTCTTGAGAGAATTTGTGACCAACAAAAAGCTATTTTAATAGCTATTTCTAGTTTGGTGTTTTTTGTGCATAATCTGTAGTGTGATTGTTTTTTGTGGTATCCCACTAGCTGTTCCAACGGGCTAGGCCCGTTTCAGTTAGAGGACCTAGTCTGTCCCCTTGCTTGTACCTGTGTTTGTTTTTTCTGTCTAAAACCATTTAAATTAGAGGTTTTAGTGTCTGTCTCCCTTGTTGTGTGTGCTAGTGTTGGTCTAAAACCATTTAATTTGGAGCTTTTTAGCCCTAGTCGCCTTAGTGTGTGTCCTTTTTTAGGATTGTTTATGCAGTTGGTTTGTGGTAATTTTGTTCCCATGCTTAGTGTGGTGTATTCTGTGACTGTAGTTGTTTTTTCCAGTCGGTCAGTGACGTGATCTTTGTATTGGTAATTGTGATTCTTTATCAAGATGTCTAAAGATTCCAAGGAGCACAAGCCCTTCGGGATTTAAAAAATGCTCTAAGTCTGGTTACAAAATGTCCATCACCGATGGACATTTCAGTATGTGTTTATTGTCTGGGAGCAATCCACCTGCAGGAGTCCTGCAGCTTCTGCCATGCTTTTAGTCCCAGGGTGCTTCAAGAAAGAAAGAATAAGTTAATTCTGAAGGGACTCTTGATACCCTTGTTCGAAGAGGCCATGGATTCTGCTTCCAGCTCAAAATCGAAATCCACAAAATCAAAAAAGAGATCTCTGGCTCCTTCAGTCTCCTCGGAGCCACCGGAGAAAGTAATCAAACTAGCATTGACCACCTCATCTCCACTGTCCTCGGGGCCGCAGGATGTGTCGGTGTTGATGGAACCGGCGTCAGCTCCAATTATATTGGAACCCCTTTGGAGCCGATCGCCCAGTACTAGACAAGTGTCACCTAAAAGGAGATCTCGATCTCCCTCCCTGTCCTCCAAATCCTCCAGGACACTTTCAGATGTGGATGTTGATAGGGTGGTGCAGAGACTCCTTCAGTCACCGGTTTTGGCTAAATTGTTCTCTGCTCCGTGCCCGTCCTGTTACCTTCTACGATGATTCCTCCGAGCGCATCTCTGTCTTTGGAGCCAGAATGCACCGCTCCATGTGATGCTTCTAAGTCAGTTCTGATGGCCCTCCGGGCTTATCGGTGCCTATGTCAGCTCTAACCCCATCGGTGCCGTCCACGGGATTCGGGAATCTGGATTCTTCAGTCGGGCCTGAGGGGGACACCTCTTGGTTCCTAGTCTCCCACTCGGTGCCTCGGCTCGGGGAATCCCGACTCCTGTCGTGGCCTTGGAGGCTGGTCGGTCCTCGGATTTGGGAGGGCCAGCCTTTGAGGCCATGCGGAGTGCGCTGGCCAGATAGTCAACTACATCATGCAGGTCGATCATTCTGTCCCCTACCACTCAGGTGCGGGTCTCTGATCACCACTTATCTGTAGACAGCGGAGCCCCAAGGCCTAGAGATACCCCCACGAGTGGTCCCCAAGTTTCTGAGAGCTCCTCAGAGTGTTTGCCTGAGGAGTCCCCTATAAAAAAAACATGCAAGAGGAAGCACATAGACTCCCAGGATGAGTCTCTCACCGCAGATACTGACCTTGAGGAATCTGAGGGGTTCCCCAAGTCATCCTCTGAGGATGTTTCTTTCTCTGACATCCTAGAGATATTGAAACAAAGAGGTGGCTGGCCGTCCAAAGCCCCCTCCGAGGAGGAGTCAGTCTTCCTGAAGGCCTTTGGTGCTCAGCCCTTCGCCTCCTGGGTGTCCCCACCCTTCGACGAGCTGCTGGATTTAATTTGTCGGAGGGTGTGGGAGAACCCTGATTCTGTGGAACTCGTACCCAGGAGACCCAATAAATTTCTGTCTGCTCCCCCAGGTAAGGAGTTTTTGTCCAAAGGAGTCCCTGTGGATGCCCTGGGGTAAGGAGTTTTTGTCCAAAGGAGTCCCTGTGGATGCAATGGTGGTGGTGGCGGCTACCCAGAAGGAATTAGCCAAGACATCTTCCTCCATCCATCCTCCTAACAAGGAGTCTAGGACCATGAACCTGTACGGGAAGGGTACCCTTTTGTCAGCAACCTTTACCTTACGGTCGCTAAACTACTTATCTCACTTTACTCTGCTCCAGAGAGATCTCCTCAAGGAGGTAGAAAAGACTCTCACGGGTAACGTTCCTGAGGCGGTGGCCCAGACGGTTAACGCCCAGATGTCTACCCTCAATTCCATCGTTAACTCCTCCATGTGGCTTATTTCATATGCAGCCGAGGGAGCGAGTAGGGCAGCAAGCTCAGGAGTCACCCTTAGGAGGCAAGCCCGGATGCGCCTTTGTGATTTCCCAGAGGCCTTCAAGTCTTCATTCACTGACGCCCCCTTTGACGGTTCTTCTTTGTTCGGAACCAAGGTGAAAAACACCCTCACCAGGTGTGAGCAGGAGAGAAAAACTCTGTCTGCCGTAGGGGTCCGTTTTTCCCTTCCCTCGGCCTTACCCCAAGGCCCAGAGGGGTGGAAAGATGTGGTTCAAAAAAATCACAGAAGTTTTTTCCCGGTGCACAAGGCGAGCCCCCCTCCAGAGGCAGAGGAAGGGGAGGTTATTCAGGGAGATGCCGCTCTAGAGGCATTGGGGCCCCCGCAATTCGGGAGACCGCGGTTCCTTTCACAGCTCTCCCTAACGTCGCTTCTAATGGGAGGCCCAACTGTGCGTTTCCGGAGCCAGTCGGGGGTCGAATATCGTTATACCCGGAAGCCTGGCAAAGCATCACCCAGGACCAATGGGTATTACGAATAGTTTCTGGAGGCTATGCCATCCCCTTTTCGTCAGATCCCCCTCCAGTCAGAAAAATCCCGGACGTCCCACCCAGTCAAAGGGATCACGCGGCTTCAGAGGTTTCAAAGCTGCTAGAAAAAGGAGCCATCCAGCATGTCCCCTCAGACCAGATCGGATTAGGGACTTACTCAAGATTCTTTTTGGTGCCGAAAAGAGCAGGGGACCTGAGACCCATATTAGATCTCCGCCAACTGAACAACCATGTACAAAAGTCCAAGTTCCATATGGTCGCATTACAGTCAATTCTCCCATTGTTGGGAAAAGAAGCATGGATGTGCTCCATCGACCTCAAGGATGCTTACTACCATATCAAAATGGACAGGGCATCCAGGAGTCACCTACACTTCCGGCTGGGAGCCAGTCATGTTCAGTTTCGAGCCCTGCCCGTTGGTCTCTCCATAGCCCCCAGGATGTTCACCAAGTGTATGGCGGTGGTGACAGCTCACTTGAGACGTCAAGGATTCCAAGTGTTTTCATATCTGGACGACTGGCTCCTCACCGCCACTACCAGGCATCTACTAATCCAAACCAGGGACGCTACCATCACTCTTTGTCAGCAGTTGGGCATAACACTGAACTGGGAAAAATCTGCCTTGTTGCCCTTACAGCGTATCATTTTTATAGGTGCAGAGCTAGACACCGTTCAAATGCGAGCCTTTCTACCATAGGAAAGATCAGAGTCTTACAGCAGCAGGAGCATGCCCTGCTTCCCTTGAAAAGAGCGAAGGCAAGATGGGTTCTCCAACTCCTGGGGACTATGGCAGCAACAATTATGTTGGTCCCTCTAGCGAGATTACACATGAGGCTCTTTCAATGGCTCCTCTTTGCTCAGTGGTCTCTCCAGAGACTTCCACTTTCCCACCCTATTTTGCTCACAGACAGGTGTAAACAGGATCTCAGTTGTTGGCTTTGCACCAACAATCTGGACAGGGAAAACCCTTCATTCCACCACCTCTGGTTGCCACGGTGACCACAGGCGCCTCCCAGATGGGGTGGGGGGGCATTATCTCGACAGGACAGTGGCAAGAGCATGAGATACATCTGCAGATCAAAGTCCTAGAGATGAGAGCGGTGCTTCTTGTGTTGCAGGCACTTCAAAACTTTCTACCTCTTGGGACTATTGCAATCCACTCGGACAATATGTCAGTGGTGTGGTATCTGAACAAGCAGGGAGGAACCAGGTCATACCCCCTGTGCATAGAGGCCATGCGAGTGTGGCAGTGGGCAGTATCTTCCCAACGGTTTCTGGTGGCAACGCACATTCCGGGGAAGTCCAATGTGATAGCAGACAGGCTTCTGATGCCTTACGAGTGGTCCATGAACCATCTAGTTGCGGAACGGATCTTTAGCAGATGGGGTCAGCCTTGCTGCGACCTTTTTGCCAGCCCCCTCAATGCCAAATGCAACAACTACTTCACGTTAATCCCCCCACAGGGATGCTCTAGTTCACGATTGGCCCTCTGGTCTGCTGTATGCTTTCTCTCCGTTTCCCTTGCTGTCAAAAGTGATTCAGAAAGCGCAATCCTTGGGAAGCAGAATGATTCTGATTGCTCCACACTGGCCTCGTCAAGTTTGGTTCCCCATTGTGGACACGCCTTGGATTCTGGACCCACAACCAGACTTACTGACACACATGTCAGGGCAGCTCCATCCCTCTCTGCGGACCTTCTGATTGACAGCCTGGCTACTCCACTTCTGTCATTAGTTAGGCTTCATCACTTTTCACCTGAGGTAGTTCATATTTTATCTCCCTCTCATAAGCCCTCTACTAGGAAGATTTATTCCAGCAAATGGAAGAGGTTTTCCATTTGGGCTCATACCCAAGGGATTGACCCTTGCACAGCTCCAATTGCTTCCATCTTGGAGTTTTTGTCTATGCTTTTTCATCAGGGCTCAGCGTCCGCTACCATTAAATTCCAACTGGCAGTGATTTCTAACTTTCATGTTGCTAATGAGCCTAGTCTGATGGCTCACAGACTCTGTAAGGCTTTCCTGAAGGACACTCTGTTACTCCGTCCTTCTGTCTCGGAACCAGTCATGCCCTGGGATTTAAATTTTGTTCTGCAAGCTCTCACTTCACCACCCTTTGAGCCTGCAGCTACTTGCGACTTAAAATTCTTGACCTGGAAGACTGCCTTTTTCGTAGCCATCACATCAGCCAGACGCGTCTCAGAGAGTCAAGCTCTCTCTATCAAACCCCCATACTTGACCTTTCATAAGGACAGGGTTTCTCTTAGACCAAACCCTTCCTTTCTTTCTAAAGTGGCGTCCATATCTAATCTTAATAAATCTATTGAGTTGCCAGTGTTCTTTCCCCAATTTTCAAACAAGGCAGAATTTAAATTTCATCATTTGGATGTACACAGACAGTTATGTTTTTAGCTGCACAGAACCAAAGATCTCCGAAAATCTGATCAGCTGTTTGTTTCCTTTTCAGAAAACAGAATTGGGTCTTCTGTCTCCAAAATCACCCTATCCAGGTGGATATCAAATTGCATATCTTTCATTTATTCCTCAGGGGGTAAAGACCTACCGTTTCCAGTCAAGGCTCACTCTACTCGGGCTGTATCTACAGCTACAGCCTATCAGGCCAGATTGTCTATGGATGATATTTGTGCTGCAGCTACCTGGGCATCTCCTCACACCTTTCTTGCTCATTACAAGCTGGACGTGATATCTAGGGGCAGGTCTTCCTTTGGTTCCACAGTACTCAGGAGTGTCTTCCTCTGAGCCTCCCAGGATTTAGGTGCTGGGGACGCTGTCCCACGGGTAAGAATGTAGGCGAGATTGGACTACATAACATCAAGAAGTTATGTACTCACCATAACGTTCGATGTATGTAGTCCATCTCGCCTCACATTCTTACTTGCCCTCCCACCTTCCCCCTTCCTTGGAGGATCTGGAGGTTAGGTCTGGATTTTAGAGCTCCCTTCACCTTTAGTTTATGCTTCTTTACTTGGGTGTCATTATGCATGAGGTATGAGTGTGATGTTTGCAGCAAACTAGATCTGGGGATATGGAGCAATGCAGCATGGGATACCATCTTAGCCTAGCTAATAGAAGACTTCGAGCTAGAAATGTTTGGCCGAGTCGGGGCAGATATTCGGCTCCGAACCCACGGGTAAGAATGTGAGGCGAGATGGACTACATACATAGAACGTTATGGTGAGTACATAACTTCTTGTTTTGACAACTTTGAACATTTAAGCCTTGAAGACAACTTGATTTCTTCATTTGAAGAAAAAGAAGGCTGAATTCCTTCCTTTATCAAATTTTGTTCAGGCTAATCCTTTATTGTACCAGCTTTTAGTATTTGAGCTTTTAAGTCAGTGTCAGTACATCTCTGAAATTCTACTTTTTCTTTTGATATTGGCTGTTGCGGTATTGCAAAAAGAATATCTAGTTTATCTTTTAACAGTTCTTCATGCCTCTCTGCAGACATGGTGAACACAGCATATTTACCAATGTGTAGTTCCTTGCCTTGTCGATATTGCACTTTCAGATCATACCTGTGTATGTTAAATAACATCCTCTGTAGTCTTGGGAGGTGCCTTGTCAAATGACAAAATGCTTTCTGAATGTTTTTTGCCAAGATTTACTGTCTGCTTCCTCATGACCTTTTTATCATGGACATAAATAAGTAGTTTATCATGTCTGTGAAGTACTGGTGGCAGTTTCTTCTCTATCTGAACATATCAGTTTTGTGAATCTGTAAATGAGGTGTGACCTATATACAAGTGGTCTGTGATTTTGTTTGGATAACGGGTCCCCTTTATCATACCGACTTGGTAGCTGCTAGTACCACATCTGAGTTATTCATGGTGTAAATGGTGAAACATCTCTAACTAGATTTTCAACCTTTTCTTTTCAAAACCTTTTTCTTTTTCATAGCTGCTTTCCCATGCTACATCTTCCCTCTATAACAACATTGTTATAGGCATGACATCTCAGACCTGTTAGGACTAGACTTTGCAATTTTATTTTCATTCCTACAAATCTATGCAATACCCTTTTGTCTTCTGGTCTTTATTTGCCCTGTTCCTCAGACATTTTCTAGATCACGTCTCAGACCCTATGAAATTTGAATATGGTTCATTTCAAAATTATTCTGTTTTAAACTCTTCAGCAGTTTTATCAGACTCATTATCTTCTAGTATCTTAACGTACTTGAGTATATCATAATTATGTTTACAACCCGCCTCATAGCAAGACGTTGTCCCGTCGATTCTCAGCTAGAGCGTCTTCTGTGTAGAGGCGTACGTGAATGGGGCGTGCCTTCATTGAAGGCTGTGTGTCAGGGCTGGTAACCCGGTACGTAAAAATCCTCTACCAATCATTAGCGGACCGGAGTTCCGCTGTGGTGACCCCTAACCGGGAAAAGCCGAAAGACACAAACAGACAATGTTTACAACCCCTTCAAGCCAACTAAGTCTCTGCCATACTGTTCTGGTGCTGATTAAATGCCAACCAGAAGTCCAAGGATTCTGTACCTTCCTAACAGCTTATTAAATGTACACAATTTTGAGCTTTTTATGTGTAGTATTTGTCAGCTTGGTTTGCATTTGTTACTAGGAGAAAAAAATAAGAATTGGGTAGTCTTGTGACTATTAATTTGTAAACAATGAATAATGCTGTCTTAATGACTGCATTTAGATCATGTTGATCAATGAAAATGTGAATAATTTACTTCATAACAGTGACCATTCTGTTCACCTCTTCTGTTGGCTCTAAATGTTAATGTCATCTAGAATTTCCATTCTCTTGATTTCCTGTTTAACAACCATTGCAAGTTACAGGTATTTTCCTTGGATTTTCTATTATGGTACCATGTCACTCTTGTCAAGAGTTTTAAGCCTATAAACATATTAGCATAGCTGTGCAGCAAATCGCTGCTGTAGTGGTTCTTCACAAGTCCATCATATCTTTGTGTCTTTGTTACTGATTCCCAACACATGAAGTCTTTATTTTTACACTGTAAATTTATTTTACCATTCCTAGCTTCTTACAAGCTAACTTGCCCAAAATGTTACAATTTAAATTAGTTTCAGTGCTGTGTTTGAAAATAGAAGCTTAGTTTTCTACTTTTGTATGTGGTGCCGCGGTTTGCGTTGTCGCCTCACAGCAAGAGGCTCTCAAGTTTGATTCTCAGTTCACTTTCATGATTCTGTTCAACAACATGCAAACCCTTTTAAACACAGTGGTTTGTTTGCACATTTTTAGAGATGTTTTCATTTTCTAGCATATATTTTGCAAGCTTGATTAAATGCAGAAAAACTTTTTCTTGTGGTTATAGTCACACCTGCTACAAGCTTAAATTGCATTTACACAAACTTTGTGGATTCCATCTTTTTCAGAGTGCATTACAGCAGAAATCTCTTTCATATTCATTAACTTTGCAAGGCATCTTGCCTTTATTTCTCATCCCTGCCTTATTATTTGACTCTTATTTTACACACGCTGAATTTCTCAGGGAATATTAATAACTGAATGCTAATAATTTTACTTGCCGTACACACATCCACTGTTTTAATAGCTGTCTTGGATGCTGTTCTTTTAGATCAGTGTCATACGTATCTATAGATGTGATAGTGTTCAATCTCGCCATTTGTTCTTACACATGGGTTCGGAGCCGATCCTCGGCTCCGTGTCGGCCGGTTGCAAGCTCTGCATCGAGAAGAAGCTCGAGACAATCTAATACCCACAATCCCCCTCTGCCTTTACCTCAGATCTAGTTTGCCGCTGCTGCGTTCGCATCGCTGGGAGCTAGCTCGAGCATCTTCAGATAAGATATAGCTTAATTTGTTATATTTTATTGGAAATTTTGTTCTATTAGTAATTGTTGATATACTGAACTGTATGTGTGTATGAGTAGGTTGATTTCTTGGTACCGTTAAGTTTGTTAATTGGTTAGAGTTTTTCGGGACCTACCAACCCTACTTAAATTTGACAACCGGACTTGACATTTAAATTGGATTTGACTTTTTTCACCGGATTTGACTCTTATACTGGACTTGACTCTTATCTTACTTGTAAAATGTCTGATAAAGTGAAATCAGGTTTTAAACGTTGTCAGTGTGGCCAAAAAATGTCAGTGACTGACAACCATAGTTCCTGTGTCTACTGCCTTGGCCCTCTCCACTTACAAGAAGACTGTTCAATCTGTCACTCTTTTAGTGGGAGGGTCATGACAGATAGGCGCAGGAAACTCATGGACAGAGGATTATTAAAACCTTCCTTTCAGGAGGCTCTGGATGCTTCTGACCAGGCATCGAAATCCTCGAAGGAATGGAAGTCGTCGGAGCCCAAGTCATCGGCTCCGAGCTCTTCGAGTAAAGTTAGATCACCGGTTCCACAGACTTCGGGGCCAAGTGTTCAACTGGTGTCGGTTCCTGAGCCTCGAGTCTTGGAACCGGTGATGGAGCTCCCTCCATCGACTTTATTGAGGTCGGCTCCGTCTTCGGTTCCTTCGACCCGTTCTTCGTCCAAACTCTCCGATGTCGATGTGGATCGTGTGGTGCAGAAGTTATTGGAGCATTCGGCCCTGTCCAAACTTATTTGTTTCCACCCAGTTGGTGTCGAAACTTGAAGGCCTCCCATTGTCTCCATCCATTCCTCCTCCGAGACCTGTCCAGTCTTTGGAGCCGGAAGAGGTTGATCTTCTGATTGTGGAGCCCTCGGGTCCAGAACCGTCTTTTTCTCGGTCTGTTCCTCTCACCTCGACTCCGTCGGACCCGGTACCGGAGTCTCGGAGCAGACGATCTGTCCTTGGTTCCGGGGCCGAGAGTCGAACCGACGTTTCGGTTCCGACTCTCCCCCTCGGGGCCTCGGCACAGATCGATTTGGCTCCGTCCTCGGGGTCGATGCCTTCGGTGCCTGTTTCGGGGATTCTTCCCATTTCTTCGGAACCGGGAGATTCTTCGATTCGGGACCCGGGGGCGTTCGACCTAATGAGGAAGGTGTTGTCTACCCAGACAACCACATCAGTGGAAGCAACCTCTCCTCCCCATAAAGGGCCGTTATCCTCCTCTGCACCCACGGCCACATCCAAGCATCGAGCACCAGTGTCTCAGCCACCCCTGGAGGGTGCCCCCTCTTCCTCGGAGGCTTCTTCGGATGCTCCCCACGAAGAAGTCCCTAGGAAAAGATTGTGTAAGAGGAGACACTTGGATTCTCCACAAGAATCCTTAACATCCGATACTGACTTGGATGAGTCAGAAGGGTCCCCTAAGTCACCTTCAGAAGATGTCTCTTTTTCAGACATATTGGAGATCCTGAAACAGAGAGGTGACTGGCACTCCCTTCCCCCTTCTGAGGATGAGTCAGTTTTGCTGAAGGCATTCGGTGCTCACCCTTCTTCCTCCTGGGTCACTCCGCCCTTCGACGAATTAATGGAACTTATTGCTCGAAGGGCGTGGGAGGCTCCTGACACAGTGGAACCAGTCCCAAGGAAACCCAATAAGTATATAACTGCACCTCAAGACAAGACCTACTTAACAAAAGGAGTTCCAGTGGACGCTATGGTGGTGGCAGCGGCCACGAAAAAGGAGATGTCGGAATCTTCCTCATCTGTCCATCCCCCTAATAAAGATTCTAGGACTATGGACAGGTACGGGAAGCGCATTTTTAGTTCAGCGGCTTTTTCCATGCGATCCCTGAACTATTTGACCCATTTTACACGACTACAGAGGGATCTAGTCAAAGAGTTGGGAGATACCCTCCAGGGTACTACAGATGCTGCTGTCTCAGAGAAAGTGACAGCGCAACTTAATACCCTTACATCCATTGTGAACTCATCCATGAGGCTGATTTCTTACGCAGCCGAAGGTTCGAGTAGGGCAGCAGCTTCAGCGATTGCTCTTCGCAGACAATCCTGGATGCGCTTATGTTCATTTGTGGAAGCCTTCAAGTCTTCCTTTACTAACGCCCCATTTGACGGTGCCACTCTCTTTGGCCCCAAAGTAAAGGAGACCCTTACCCGGTGTGAACAGGAGGGAAAGACTCTGTCTGCTGTCGGAGTCCGTTTTTCCACCCCAACCAGACCGTACCCCAAAGGGCAACATGGTGGAAAAATGTGGTTTCGAAAACCCCAAGGATCTTTCCCAGGCACACAGGGTGATGCCCCTTCTAGAGGCAGAGGAGGGGCAGAGGTGGAAGACGCCGCCCTGGCGGCAGAGGGGGTCCGCAGCATCAAGGTGACAGGGATACACTCCCTGGTAAACCTTTCCAGCACTCCTGAGAGGAGGCCCGACTGTCCTGCTCTGGGGCAGTCGGGGGTCGCTTAGCTTTATACCCTCAGGCCTGGCAAAACATAACTACAGACAAGTGGGTAAAAAGCGTGGTTACCAGAGGTTACAACATACCCTTTCTATCCCATCCCATTCCAAAGAAAAGACTCCCAGATGTACCGCCCCATCTGCGAGAGCCAGCAGCTATAGAAATTTCAAAGCTGCTAGAAAAAAGAGTCATCCAACCAGTCCCAGCGGACCAGCAAGGATTCGGGACTTACTCAAGGTTCTTTTTAGTTCCAAAGAAAACAGGTGACTGGAGGCCCATTCTGGACCTAAGCGACCTCAACACATTCGTCAAGAAAGAAAAGTTCCGAATGGTCACGCTTCAATCGATCCTTCCATTCTTACAGAAGGCCGACTGGATGTGCTCAATAGATCTGAAGGATGCATACTACCACATCAAAATGGCCAGGGCATCCAGAGATCATTTGCACTTCCGGCTGGGGGCCAGTCACTTTCAATTTCGAGCCCTGCCCTTTGGTCTGACCTCAGCCCCCAGGGTCTTCACCAAATGCATGGCAGTGGTAGCGTCTCACTTGAGACGCCAAGGATTCCAGGTGTTTCCGTATCTGGACGACTGGCTCCTTTCTGCCACCACCCAGCGTCAACTAGTACAGGCCAGAGACTATACTCTTCAACTGTGTGTTCACCTAGGAATTTCCGTAAACTTCGGAAAATCCTTACTTCAGCCATCACAGAGTATCTCGTTCATAGGAGCGGAATTAAACACACATCAGTTAATTCTAAGACTCCCTCCAGAAAGGATACTTTCACTTCAGACTCACATACGTCTTCTTCTCTTGTCCAGGAAATCCCCAGCAAAACTGGTACTGAAGGTTTTGGGACTAATGTCAGCTTCTCTTATTGCAATATCCTTGGGAAGGCTGCACATTAGAGTCCTACAATGGCTACTGTTTGCACAATGGTCGTTCCAACAACTACCTCTAACACACGAGATTCTTATAACGAACACATGCAAAACACACCTAAACTGGTGGCTTCAAACGTGCAACCTTTCCAAGGGAAGACCATTTGTGCTACCCACGCCTACAGTTACGGTGACCACGGACGCTTCCCTGATAGGGTGGGGGGGCATCTTTCAGGGACAGACAGTCCAAGGCGAATGGACCAATTTGGAGTACAATCTGCACATCAATGTTCTAGAGTTGAGGGCAGTGTTTCTAGCGTTGCAACACTTTGCTCCCCTTCTTCCTCTGGGAACTATTGCAGTTCAGACGGACAACATGTCGGTAGTCTGGTACATAAACAAACAAGGGGGAACCAAGTCCTATCAGCTATGCAGAGAGGCCATGAGAATCTGGCAATGGGTGGAGTCCACGGGTCGCTTTCTAATAGCAACGCACATCCTGGGGTCATCCAACGTCATAGCAGACAGGCTGAGCAGAGCAATTCTGTTACCGCACGAGTGGTCCCTAAAACAGTCAGTGGCGAAAAAGATTTTTCGCACGTGGGGCCAGCCTTCCTGCGATCTGTTTGCGTCTCCAATGAACGCCAAATGCAGGAGCTACTTTGCCCTATTACCTCCTCCAGGGGAAGTCCCCAGGGATGCACTGATTCACGATTGGCCCCCCGGGACTCCTGTACGCATTTCCTCCATTTCCCCTGATATCAAAGTTTCTCCAGAAAGCCAGAAACCTACACAGGACAATAATCCTCATTGCCCCATTCTGGCCTCGTCAAATTTGGTTTCCCTTCCTGAAGACACACTGCATTCGGGGACCCTGGATCCTGGACCCAGAGCCAGATCTATTGACTCACTCGTCAGGGGCTCCCCATCCTGCGCTCTTGTCCCTCCATCTAGCAGCTTGGCTGCTCCAATTCCCAACTTAGCCAGGTCTGATCTTCTTTCGCCGGCAGTTCAGAACATATTGGTGGCTTCTCATAAAGCTTCCACTACTAAAACATATTCTAGTAAATGGAAGCGATTTGTATTCTGGGCGAATACACAACAAGTGGATCCTTTTATAGCTCCTTTGAATAAAATATTAGAGTTTTTAACGGACTTGTTCCATCAGGGTGCTTCTCCTGCCACACTAAGAGTTCAATTGGCTGCCATCTCTAATTTCCATGTGGAAGAATGTGGGGCTCCTGTTATGGCCCACAGACTTTGTAAAGCCTTTTTAAAAGGACTTTTTCATATTAGACCACCAATTAGATCTCCTACGTCACCTTGGAGTCTAAACTTGTTGTTATCTAAATTAATGTTGCCCCCCCTTTGAACCAGCCTCCTTATGCCCGTTAAAATTTTTGTCTTGGAAGACTCTCTTTTTGGTAGCCATTACATCCGCTAGGCGAGTATCTGAACTTCAAGCTCTCTCCATCAAGCACCCTTATCTGATCTTCCACTCTGACAGAGTTTCTCTTCGAACTAATTCATCCTTCCTCCCTAAAGTTTGTTCTATTAACAATATTAATCAGTCCATTGAATTACCCACCTTCTTCAAGAATCACTCCAACAAAATGGAGTATATGTTGCACAAATTAGATGTTCACAGACAGCTAAGATTTTACTTGGATAGAACAAAAGATCACAGGAAAACTGATCAACTTTTTGTGGCCTTTGCTGATAACAGGAAAGGATTAGCGGTTACCAAAAGAACTCTTTCTAAGTGGTTAACTGATTGTATAATCTATGTCTATGATTCTTCAAATCAAACTCTTTTGCACAAACCCAAAGGACATTCCACAAGGTCAGTGTCTACATCCCTGGCTCATGCAGCCCGCCTACCACTAGACGCTATTTGTGCGGCTGCTACTTGGTCTAAGCCACATACATTCATTTCTCATTATAAGGTAGACAAGGTTTCTAGGGACAGGGCAACCTTTGGTTCCACTGTGCTCAAGAACGTCCTTCCGTGAGTTCCTCAGGAACAAGGTGCTAGGGACGCTACCCATGTGTAAGAACAAACGGCGAGATTGAACACTATCACATATAGAAGTTATGTCCTTACCATAACGTTCCATGTGGAGTGTTCATCTCGCTTTGTTCTTACAGTCCCACCCTCCCCCTTAGGAAGAACGCGTTCAGTTTTGGTGCCTGGCCTGGGGCATTCTGCTTCTGCTTTGCAGTTGTTGTGTACATAGTTGGCATGTATATATATGTGTATGTGTCTATATATATATATATATATATATAGACTCTTAGTTCTGTGCATATGTGATGTAAGCATGAGTGTGCTCTCTCTAGAGACTGGTTTGCTTGCAAACTAGATCTGAGGTAAAGGCAGAGGGGGATTGTGGGTATTAGATTGTCTCGAGCTTCTTCTCGATGCAGAGCTTGCAACCGGCCGACACGGAGCCGAGGATCGGCTCCGAACCCATGTGTAAGAACAAAGGCGAGATGAACACTCCACATGGAACGTTATGGTAAGGACATAACTTCTATTTTGTTTGTGACCTTGTGCTGTTGTAAAGTAAAACTATGTAATCAATAGCAAATTCTTTCCAAGCTAGCAATAATTATTGAACTTCTGTCTTCTGTTTCTCCTCTTTGAGGAAAGTAAGAGCTAAATATCTGTATGGCATATTTTCTAGCAATTTGCAGGATTGCATAAGCTAAACCTTTTCATACTTTTATCAATGCAAGTGGATTAACTAAAAATAATGTCTGGATCCAAAGCTCCCAGTTTTCTGTCAAGTGCCCTTGAAGTACAAGAATTCCAAGAGATTGTAGTTGTCACATTTCCACCTAGAATTATACTTGTGTCGTTGAAAACACAGAACTATTGAAAGCAAATTTCTCTCTTCACTTCAGCAGATGTAAGTTTTCATTTTTGGCAGTTATTTTACAACTCTTTGACACTATGTCCCCTTAGGAGGCTTACTAAATAACACAGAGAAAAAACATAGATGAATGGATGGGAAATTGCAAACTTATCTGAGACATACCCCCCCCCCCCTTGGTCTTGTGGACAAGAGGAGTTACTAGATGGATTGTACCAGTAGGACTGTAAAGGCTAGGTTTCTAAAGGCTTAACTGGTCGATTGTCACATAGCAAACTATGAGCCTTTGAACCTCCAAGAGGTCTGTACTGGAACTGATTTCTCTCTCGGAAGCACTGAGCACCACTTCATAAAGATCACTTTAGCTCACTCCCGTTACAGGTGTGTGCTTATATATACATACATACATACATATGTATATGATATTCCCTGCTAGTTTCTCTGGAGAAGATTCTATCCTGGGTGTAGTCTTTAGGCTGACCATAAACTGGAAAGTCGTCTCTGATCTCCTTGCAGTTGATTGACTTTATTAGCCAGGTGCTGAGTATTCTCCTGTATGTGTCGTTTCTGCTGTGGAGAGAGCTTAGGGGATCATGTCGTAGACAGCGGGGATAACTCAGTGTCCAGGTTTAGACTGTTCTGTGCCTGCTGCACTTAGTGGCTGCTTTGATATTTCATCCTGTTTTTCACGTGCGTGTGTGTTTCAGTAGACTGAAGTGTCAGTGAATGCTGTCGCCACATGCCCACAGATCTCATGGTGTGTTAAGTCTTTTTCATGGGGCCTTGGAATGTTTTGACTGTCCTTCCTAACCAAAGAGAAGGTCACCCATTTCTGCAATTGAACCCATTACAGATCCTGACAGTGGATGTCTCATTAGTGAGATGGTGAGCCCATCTTGGCTCTTCCATAATCTAAGGGAAGTTGTCCTCCTTAAAAAGATGACTCCATATCACTGCTTTTAATTCATATATTTATTAACTTGGAAAGAAAACTGGCCTCACACTCTCTCTAGCTGTGATATGGGCCACAAGGGCAAAGCTAAATGCAATATAAATGGACAGCATGTCTTTAGGAAATGAAAGAAAACCCTGAGTACCTGGAGAAAACACAGACCGATACAAGGAGGACATGATAACTTAAAACAGACAGTGAATAGTAATCAGGAATGAGCCCCAAATTTTGCAACTGTAAAGCATATATCTCACCACTGAGTAATCATGCTATCCCGGTAGTTGAAGTTGTGAATAGTTCTCGTGGCCATGAAGGTTATGGAGGGGAAGCTGCCTCCAGGCCTTCAGTTTGATCCTACAAACCAGTCTTTAGTGAGGTACAACCTCATGTCCCCTTGTTTATTTATGCACAGAGGCATTGCGATTTCTAATAGTGTGCCACATACATAAAAGTTACTATCTTGGCAGGTTACATTCCAATAGACATGAGTGTATGGATGAGCTGTCTGTGGTGCTCTTTTCTGAGGCTGACCAGTAGGAGCGGTTTGCCTAGTCAGGCAACATCTTTATTGACTTATCTATCACTCATGACATAGGCAGTCATACATTTGTATAAATTATAAATTCATATGGACA
Source organism: Protopterus annectens (assembly GCF_019279795.1). NCBI lineage: Eukaryota > Metazoa > Chordata > Ceratodontiformes > Protopteridae > Protopterus > Protopterus annectens. The sequence goes on along the minus strand of NC_056742.1, from coordinate 264,311,341 downwards.
TTTTCAGTTGCAAACATGCATCACATATAATTTACTATACAGTCAGTGTCATATTATCTACTATACAATCAGTGTCATTTGAACGTTACATTGCTCATTCAATTCCTGCCTTCCCTTAAACCTCATTCCTCTCTAAAACATTATTCTGCATGTGGTGTTCCCACAATTCCTTTTTTTCCATGTAATTTGCACCTACCCTATTCTAAAGATCCCACTTTCAGTCTTTTATCTGTCTTACTATATTCACTACTTCTAGTACAGTTGGTTTAGACTTTGATTTCCATTTTCCAGTAATTTTTTTTTTTGGCAGCCACCAGTATTAAACTCAGCAAGACCTTGCTTTGTCTAAAACATTCGGATTCTCTATCACAGCTCAAAAAATAATTTCCTTTGTTACACCAAGGTGCTCACCCAATATTTCTGACAGAGTAGTCTACAAGGAATTTTTAAAGTCTGCCAACTCATTACACTCCCAAAAATATGTTCCCACTTCTCGTTCCTCCCCATCAAACCTCCAACATTTGCAATCTACCTAAGGAAAAATTCTTTGGAGTCTACTTGGGATATAAAAATACCTATGTAAACACTTCCAAAAAAATATCCTAAATCTTTTAGACAGTGCTGCATATCCTGCTAATCTCTTTTCTCAGTCCTTTCTAGCCGCCTCTGATTCTTATAGTTATCGTGCAGTATTTTATATGCGCTATTAATTTTCCCTTTTAACAGCAGCTTCTGTTCTTGATTCTGCTATAGTCTACCAGAGCTGGTCTTTCACTTGGGATCCCCTTATTCCTTTCTTTTTGTTCCTACTCTGATATCTGGCCTTGATTAGGGCAATCTCTAGCCTGCATTCCAAATTAATTCTTGGTCTCTTCCTATTGTATTACCTTGCCTTCTCTAATTATTTGCTCCTAGTACTTTGGTTCATTTGCCAATTTTCTCCAGTAAAATCCAGCTCCCTCTTGCCTATTCTCTGTACCCCTAATCCCAGTCATTCCTATCAGCAGAATCTCCTTTCTGCATTCCCGAGTTGGTTTAGTTCTTAGAATACTTTCTGCTACTTTAAGAATATAACATTCTGTATGATTGTTATTCTCCTTAAGGCTCTGCATACAAAATCCCAGTCTTCCTTATTCCTTGAGCTTCTCCCGGTTTCATCATCATCGCTTTCCACTTTGAATTATAGCTCTCTGCTTGTGGTGTGTTTAGTTCTGAAATAGCTCTTCAGATTAGGCAATCCCATACCACCTCCTTCTTTTGGAAAGATCAACTTATCCCACTTGACTCTTGCCTTCTTCCCCTCACGGGTAAAATCCTTCAGCTCTGTTAATTCCTATCCACAGCTTCTCCTCTGGTTGATTAAGGAAAAAATATGTATGACCTGTGTATAAAACTAAAGGGACCAACACATTTTTCACTGCTTGTATCTTGCTGTCCATATCCATAAAACAGATCTTCCAATTTCTTAGTTTTTGTATTATCTTTTGTTTAGTCTTTCCCAATATCCTTTTTAATCGATACTCCTTATTACTTCATTTTAGGTCCTCGTAAATATAGGTATTGTTGAACCAATTTGTGTGTGGGTACATAGTTTACAGCTATTGCCTGTCTGTTTTATCTTCATTAATTCTGTATCCTGAAATGATCTGAAACTGGCTCAGAAGGTCCAGAACACTGAAATGTCCTAGTCTGGTTTATCAAGTACAAAATAATATCTCAAATAAAGCCAACATTTCTTGATTGCCATAACCCATTATATCCTTGAATTTCTGAGTCCCTTATATTTAGAATCACTGGCAAAGAAAATAACACAAATAACAAAGGGGAATTAGGGCACCTCTGCTCAAACAGAACTTATCAGAGAGGAACCCACCCCACTTTGATTTTCTCATCTGATCCCTCATACCTTCTCTTAATCAACATTATTGTACCAAGGAATGCAAATGGTTCCATTGCCCTTCTCGTAAAATCCCATGTTACTGTGCCGAATGATTTATTTGCATCATGGCCCACCAACAACAGTGGAACTTACTTATGTTCTGCTTCCATCTGGATTATTGTTCTGTTAATGTTGTCAAACATTTACCTCTTCTCCACAAAGCCACACTGATCCATATCTATCAATTTTGGCATCACCTTTGCCACTGTTTTGGCCATTATAGACATAAACACTTTATAATAGGTTCATAGGTAGGTACTAGGCTATCTGCCCGAGGGCATTTACAATCCTAGCCAGAGTGTGTCAGTTTTTGCCGCCCAATTGATTAATTAACTGAGCCTCTGTCAAGAAGAGCCAATGAAGTGATCCCAGGTGTGTATTTTCTGTTACCCATCCACTCGTCAAGGTTTCTCTTGAAGAGTGTTAGTGAGGGGCTCTGCCTAATGTAGTTAGGAATTTTGTTCCAAAGCATGGGGAGTCTCTGTGACAGAAATCTATCCCTCCAGCATGTTCTATTTATTGTTGTAGCGAGGTTTAGCTCACTAGAGCGAGTGGCTCGCAGTGACTTGGATTTCTTTAGGTGGAGCATGTCCATCAATTCTAAGTTGGACATGGCTTTGTAAGTCAGGCAGAGATCACCTCTGAGTAAGTGATATGCCACTGAGTACAGCCGGAGGTTTTTCTAGTCGGGCTGCATAGGACATATGTTTGAGGCCAGTAATCCTCTTGGTGAGGTACTTTTGTGGTTTTTCCAGCTGTTGGAAGTGTCTTGTGAGATACATCCCAAATGGGGCATTGTACTCTATGATGGGTCTGTTGAGTGACGAGTAGAGGGGCAGTATAACCTCTATTTCTAGATGCGAACCCTTTAGTAATTAGATGGGCTACATAGAAGAATTTCCTAACTACTTTAGCAATATGATTGTCAAAGGAGAGATTACTATCTACCTGGGTCCCCAGATCTTTTATTACCTCTTCTGTATTAAGGGGGCTGCCACCTATGTGGTAATTCGTGGATGTTTTGTTTTTCCCAAATGGGATGACTATGTATTTTTTGGCATTTAGCTTGATACCATGACTTTGACACCAGGTGTCCGTCTCAGTATGGTCCTTTTGGAGAAGGTCCTTGTCAGCCGGAGAGTCCATTATGGCTCCCAGTTTGCAGTCCTCTGCGAACTTGGTTAGCCATAGTCCTCCTGTGTTTGCCTGTACTTCTGAGAAGTATATGCTGAACAGTAGGGGTCCCAGGACCGAGCCTTGTGGGACACCACTTGCGACTGGTTTAGAGTCGGACCTGGAGCCTGCTATACTTACCATGCGAGCTCTGTCTGTAAGCCAGTTGGCAACTCCTCTCATGACGTAGGGGTTTATGTTCAGGCTGGTGAGTTTTTCTGTAATTCCCGAGGAATGGTGTCAAAAGCCTTGGCGAGGTCAAGGTAGGCTGTGTGAACCACCTTCCCCTCAATTATGGCCTTGGTGACTGTCTCAAAGAAGTCAACCAGGTTTAGTAGGCATGATCTGCCCTTAAAGCCGAACTGGGTCTGGTCAAGTGTTTGGAGGTTCCCAGTGTCTTTATTAATGAGTTCCACGATGATGCACTCCATAGCCTTGCAGACCAGGCTAGTCAGGCTTATGGGGAGATAGTTATCATGGTCAGTTGTGGCCCCTCCTTTGTGGAGCGGAATAATCATTGCTGTGTGCCATTCTATGGGCACGTAGCCTGTGGAGAGGCTGAAGTTGAACAGTGTGTTTAGGTGGGGGGGGGGGGTTAGTTCATTCTGTAGTTCGTGCAAGACGCAGCCTGGGACACCATCTGGCCCCACTGGCGCTGTGCTTTTGGCTTTTGAAAGGGCTGTTTTCACCTGTGCGTCTGTGATTTCTGGGACACTACACTTTTCCAGTATTGCTGTGGGCCCTTTTGGGAGTGAGAGGGGGGTGAAGTTTGCACTGAATCTGTCTGCCAGGATGTTGGCAATATCAGTAGGTTCAGTATATTTTGTGCTGTTTTTGTACTAGCTCAGAGCATATCTGCGAGTTGCCACTTATATTCTTGACATAGCTAAAGAAGGCTTTGTGGTTATCTTTCGAATCCTTGGCTATTTTTCTTTGGAAGTTAGCCTTGGGTAATTTTATGAGGGACCTTAGTTTCTTACAGATACTGATCCTTCTTGGGATTTGCTTTTTTTCTGAACTAATTTCCTCCTCCTCTTGTAAAGCCTGTTTATGGCAGGGGTCCACCAGACTGGTTTCCTTCTCTTAGGGGAGTGAGTCTTGGTTTTGCTAGGGATGGCGCGATCCATGCATCCTTGTAGGTGCTCATAGAGTGTATTTGTAAAGGTTCCTGCATCTTGGACACTGTTATCCTTTAGCGTGGGGGCTGTGAAACTTACCACCTCTGTCTTAAGTAAGGTGAAGTTTGCTATAGAAAAGTTTTTCACTGTGGTTTCTGCAGTTGGGGGTAGTGGTGTGGACATCCAGAGTGATTAGTTTTTGGTGTGATCTAACCAGTGACAGGTTGACCTCCAATGTGGAACACCTGTCGCCCATGTTGGTGATGACCAGATCCAATATGTTTTCACCTCTGGTAGGGGAGTTTACCAGCTGATCCAGGGCATTTGAGTTGATAAATTCCAGGAATTGCTGGATCTGGGAGTTTGTACTTGAGTAGATTTCCCAGTTTAACAGTAGGGTAATTGGAATCGCCCACTATCAGGCTGTTCAGTAGGACCTTCATGTTTTCCAGTGTCTCCAGAAAGGCAGAGTGGTGGTCCTGGGTCATGGAGGGTGATTTGTAGCAGGCCACAATTTGCATTGCAAATTTGCCCGATGTTAGTTTCCCATGGATGATCTCAGAGGTATCATGCTGCACCACTAACCTGGAGGTGTAGGTATCCTTGATGAATATGGATAACACCCCCTCCTTTTGTGTTTTGGTCCATGTTCTGTGGCCGAAATGTGTGGTATGAGTTATAGCCCGGTAGTGCTGGGGTGCTCTGTGGAGCCTTGAACCAGGTTTTAGTTACTGCACAGATGTCGATGTTCTCCATACTGAGGAGTGTTTTGAGCGCGTGCATTTTGAGATTTAAACTCCTGGCATTGAGTAGCATAACCCTCATTTTTTTATTTGTGCTGTTTACGGAGGTGGGTTTGACTTTTGAGCCTTGCCTAAAAAAGGCACTATGGGGGCAGCAAGAGCCTTGGCCAGAATTCGAAAGCCTAGGCATGACAGGTGCAAGCAGTCTCTTGCGAAGCAGTGAGGCTTGTCGCGCATGTCGTCCCAGGCTGACAGACACTGGATCCCCTTTGAATGACACCAGAAGCTTAGCCAATTGTTGAAATTGATAAGTTTTTCTTTATACTGCGGTATCATTCTTGGTGAGGGCAGGATGCTACTCAGGGTCATACTTGCCTGGGCTACATGATCAGAGAGCTCTTCCATGTCTCTTTTCATGTAGTCCAGGGAGGTACATCTCAGGTCATTCACACCAACATGAACAATGACAGAGTCGTATTTGTACTTGCTCTGGAGTGATCTGAGTGCTTGTGTTATGTGGTGGATTCTGGCTCCCGACAGGCAGCTAACAGTAACCTTATCCTTGTCCAGCCTAGTGAGTGGGACATCAGTGTGCCTGACTATAGAGTCACCCATTACTAGTGTGTTAGGTATGTTATTTCACCTTAAGGGCTGTGATTGTGCAGCACACTGATTTTGTGTTGTCTGGTTTGTGACGGGAGGTACAGGTGTTTTGGGTGTCTGCTTTGGAGGTCTCTGATGCTTTTGCAGGTTTTTATTTAGAGCCTCTGAGTATGATTTTGTGTATTTATGTGTATTTTTTGCCAGTGCTGGTTTAGTATGTCTATGTGAGGCTGGAGGTGTGGTGCAAGTGTTAACCTTCTCCTCATGACTGTCTGTTCCAGTCTTGGGTGGAGAGAGCTTAGCCTCCAGTTTAGCTATATAATTGCATCTCTCGCATATGTTAATGTTTTGTGGTAGGAGGAGAGGGTTGTCTGTGTACATGAGGCAGTTGTAACATTGCCTCAGGATACCCAGGTTCACCAGCTGGACTGGAGAGTATACCTGAAATTGCCCTTTGGTCATGCCTGAACAGTAGGGTGAGCTGCTTAGTGAGGGGTGAATAATGAGCCTTACCCTGCTGGGCAATCAAGTGTTGGGGTATATTAGTGCTTGCTATTAGGTTTGAGCAAGTGCTGGACTGTAGGATGCTTTTTAAGTGCTTAGGTTGAGAGTTAGACTACTTTCAAGGGAAAAACTGAAGAGAAGACTTGGTGGAGCCGGGAATAATTTAGCCCTAGCTAAATGGCGCTGCTCGGATGTGCAAAACCGTGCAAACGCGGTTTCTACAGCAGGGAAATGAAAGAGAGAGAAATTAGCCCAAAATGGCCTATAAACTACTAACGTCTGGGCTGGAACCACTCCTCCAGGGACAGATGGCTGCTCAAAGCTCCCTCTCTCACAAGTGAACAGCAAAACCTCCCTCTATCCAAGTAAGGTATGGGCAACTCAGAAATTTGTAACACAGCCCTGAATTCAGCACTAACCTGAAAACTGGACTATGCTAGCTTAGAAAGGTGGGAAACAAGGACATTTTTTTTTGGAAAGATAAGGCAAAAACAGTGAAAAATACACTTAAAACAGCTTTACACGACAACAAACAGTAAGAAATACACTTAAAACAGCTTTAGATGACTACAAGCAGTCAGAAAAGGCTTTTAAACAAATTACCCAATTAACCAGTAAAAAATTCTCAAACTGAGCCTGTTCCTGTAGTCTTCAATCAGACGAGTTCTAACTGCACACTCCTGCCACTGAGGTGCAGGGGAACCTTCTCCAAAAAAGAAGGCCTGGATTATTGCTCAAGTTGTACAAACAAAGCTAGATTCAGCAAGCCTGCGACAGCAAACAAGGCGCACCAATTTCAGTAAGAAACAGTTCAAATATGCAGGCACTATAAGCCTTTAACCAGAAATTCCCAGCTCGGAAGGGCAGAGTCTAGCCTGTCCTCCCACAAGAGTTCAGACCACAAACCTTCTTAATGTAAAATAACTGGCCTGAAGCCCAGTGGTTAAACCAGAACGAATACACTTTTATAATAATAGACACTGAGCCTTCAATCAGCAGGTCCCAACTTAGAAGGATGTAAGCTACCTGTCCTGCCACAACAGTGCAGACCACAAACCTTCTTAATGTAAAACAACTGGTCTTGAAGCCCAAGTGCTTAAACCAAAAGGCTTAGAATGATAGTTACTCCAAGCAATAATAAATACAATTGAGTACTTTTAAGATGATGCTAATAAAGTAGGAAGAAACACAAATACAGTGAAAGCAGATGAATAAAGTGCAATTTTTTTTTCTGAGTGAGCAAATGAGATGGGCCCAGGAGGAGTATCCAAATGCAAATTTACAAGAGGGGCGGGCAGTTTCAAAGCCACCAAGATTGAACTAACTGAAAAAACAGAGCCACAACTTCCAGCTAGATAGTATTCAATGCAACACAAATAAATCAATTTAAATGCTGTATTATTTGAAAGAAGTGCAGATAAAGATTTACTTAAATTCACTTATACGTCCAGTTGATTGCAGGTAGGTCTTGGCAAAGTTCATAATGAATGTTTAGAATTGAAATGGGCCTATATGAAGCTGGATTAGATGGATATTTACCATCTTTAGGTATTGCAGCCAACACTGCTTCCTACCAGGATATTGGTGCTTCTCCTTTTAAAATGCTATTAAACAAAACCTTCCAGATCTTTATCACATTCTTCCCTCGTAGCTTCCTTACTTCCACAGGAATACCACACCTTCCTGGAGCCTTTTCTGTAGAATGGTTACACATCACCATTTTGTCAACTCTCCTCTTAACTGTTGATAATTGAGCCTCTCATCTACCTTTAACCTTGGGATATTTAATTTTTCCATAAATATTTCCATTTGTTCTTTTCCCTTGGTTTCCATATTTCTTTGCTTTATACAGATTTTCATAACATTTCCAAAATATTTATAATAACCTTCCAGGAGTGTTTTTTTCATTGAGATTGACAACTGAAAGAAATCCATTTTAATCTTTTGCAGATTCTAGTAGGGAAGGGGAAAGTTATTGGAGACGTTTTTCTTTTTAAGGCATCAGAAATTTCTGTGCCCTGCCTGACATCCTCTTAAACTTTCTCTCCTCATCTCAAAATCCAGAAGAAAGATGAAAGTTCATATTTGCCACCCTTTGAATTTCTGGTGGGAATAGAAACCTTTGTTTCCAGCCAAGGAAGACTCTTTTGGCAGGAGTGACAGGGAGCTTCACCATGGGACCTGATCTCTGCTGTGGAAAACCTCTGAACCTCATACCAGTATTTTGAGAGGTGATTGAAGCCACAAGGAAGCCTTTCTTCTGAATGAAATACTTTGCTAGTTCTCTGTACTATGCTACCTTAGTCACCCAACATGCAGGTACTGTTCAATTATTTCTGACATCTGTACGATTTGGGTTTCAGTTATTAAAAAAAAAGCATGTGTCAGCTATTTCTGCCTGGATGGAAGGACTGTGGCTCTGTATCAGCTCATCAAGAACTTTCTCTGTTTCATTTGTGCAAAAGGCAAGGTTTACATGTCACTATGCAGAATTGGTAAAATAACTGGTTCGTTACATTGCCTTCTGTTACCGTTTCAATAGCATATATCCAAGTATTGTCAGAGCATATTCCATCAGTGCAGTTTCTGTTTTAGTTGTGCATTTTAAAAAGACATCTTCTCAAGATCCTCTGAAGCCATGTTGTACACCTCTCAACACACATTCACAAAGTACTTCAAGCTGGTTGCTCTGTTTAGGAGCACTGATAGCATTTGAGGAAAATAAATCTTACATGTCATCCTTTAGAATATTTCCCCACTTTAGATGTTCAGCAGTATTACTTGACATTTTGCCCATTTTTATACTGCTGCAAGTTTTCCCTGAAACAGGATAATCAGTATTGGGAGATTCTCACCATCACAGTAGATTTTAAAGGAAGATACCTCTTGTAAAAGTACAGTATTCCCCATCACCCTCTCATTTTCCTAAGATTCAGTAACATCTGGTTTTATTTTTTAAGTAATGTTTATGATCAAGGTTCTCAGTTCATCTACAGTTATCAGCTTTTTAATTTTCATTTTTTTTGGGGGGGGGCAGATAAAGCAAATATCTCTTGAAAATCTTAAATATGTAGGTTAATGACGGGGTGTTGTCTCTTAGAAGAAGAAGATCCATATGTTTCTTGACCTCTGTGGTGTCCCAGGCAGGGGCTGAAATCTTCACAGACTAGTAGGATTTTATTTCTTTCTGTCATCAGAGGCATGGAAAAGGAAAACTGGTGGAACCCAGATGTTTGCACCTTCTATTCCACAGAATTCTTGACAATCCAGTCTAGTATTGGGGAGTTGCCACGTGACTTGTGTTGCCACTCAACAGTAATATTCTGAGCTAATAAATGATCACCCCCAACCCCACTGGAACCAGTCATCCTGGATTGAGGAAGAGTCACAGGGTGAGCCTGCACACGAATCCACATCCTAGACTCAAAAAAATCAGGTGGCAGTTTGACTCTGGGGGACCCAGAGTTGTAGTGTGTGACTTTGCCTTTAAAGAGGTTTTTCTTGGATGCCGTGGACTAATCTAGCACAAATATCTCCCTTTTGCTTGCAGATCTTTCTGTCTTGCCTTTTCATATGCAATATGTATGCATGCAAGTTCTGTTAAGTAATTGCACAATCAGATCCCAGGGTTGGAGGGCTCAGGACTTCATCTTTCTTTTTTATAGTGGAATCTGACATATCAGTAGTGTATGTTATGGAACCTTGGTGCTCCTCTGGCACCTTGTAGAACTTTGCCTTCTTTAAAGATGTTTGTCCACTTTGGTTCTTGCCTGTACCTGAGCTCTGATTGGGCTCAGGACTTCTTTCTAAGTGACTTCATTGTCCTTACCGAGGTAGGCTTTGTTGATGTCCTCATGCAATTGTAGGGGCTCCTTTCTTAACTGCTGCCCCTCCCCCAAGGAGGACTGATCTGATAAAGCCTTGTGGAAGAATGTTTTCCCCACTCTAAAGCTGACTGCTTATTTGAGAGACTCTGTGTTCACTATGTTTGCACTTAAGTCTTACACAGCTTGTGGACAGAGTGTCGTGAGATGGGGCAGGCAGGGATATGTATATATATATATATATATATATATATATATATATATATATATATATATATATATATCCAACATATAGGGCTTACAGCTCTCAGCTGTGCATCTTCCCTGTACACAAATCAGAGTGTCCTGGAGAAGGATGCTCTACCTGTGTTGGAGAGCCTCATGGAAATTGCCATGGTGGTGCAGTAGCATCTTCCTACATATTTATATTCTACAGATCTGAAGTAGTTGACTTCATTTGATCTTCAAACTCTGGGATACAGATCCATATCGGATCCGAGCTGGCAACTTTTGCTAGCATCAGCTCCTAGCTCCAAACTCCTCCCTTTACCCATAATACACCTCCACTGCCTTCCATCCCCAGATATTGTTGGCTGCGATTTGCTTCACATTGTGTCTTCTGAGCTCCAGCTAGCAGTGGGTTATTAAACTTTCTGTGAATAGCAAAATTTTCTCTTTTTCGTCAGATTAGGTTAGTATAGGTACCCCTTCTCCTCCGCATCGCTTTGACGTCGAGTGTTAGTGTTTTTAGGTAGAGTAGTTTATTCTGTGGTGCCCCTCTCCCCTCAGTGTTTTCTATAGACTAGTGTGGTGAGTGGTTGTGTGATCTTTTAGAAAGCCTTTGCCTGTCTTTTTTCAAGGCTTTCTTTCTAAATTTAGCATGGCTGAAACACTTGTTTTCAAGCACTGCACATTATGTGGCCATGAGCTATCCCCAGCGTATGGTCACACTCTGTGTGTTTTGTGCTTGGGTGTGGTCCACCTTAGTTTGGATTGCAGCACTTGTGCGGGCTTCAACCCCGGTGCCCTAAAGGATAGGAAGGCCAAGTTGGTCCTCAAAGGTCTTCTTCCTCCCTCCGACTCTCTTTCCTTGTCTTCGGCTTCAGTCACAGTGGCTGCTGTGGTTGCCTCTCCCTCCTCTCTTCCAGGCTGGGACTCAAACTCCTGTACATAAGCCTGTGGTAGCGGAGCAGAAGAGAGGTAGAGAAAGGGAGAGAGAGTCGACAACAAGGGAAAAGAGGAAGAGGTCCTCGGACCTCGCTTTACCCAGCAAAACTCCACAGACCTGTGACTCCCCTTGGCTCCGATCTCTGAGGTTCTCCTTGGAGCCGGAGGAGACATGTCCAACCTCTCAGGCCTGGGTACCCTGAACCGCCAGGTCGAAGTCCGTGGCCTCGTCACGGTCAACTTGCTCTTTGTCGGATATGGATCTGGATAAGATGATGAGGCGCTTTATCTGTACACAGAAACAGATGTTGGTCTTTCCAGCCTCCCCTCCCTCTGGAGGAGCTCGCTCCCCTTCTTTCAACCCATTTCTCCTTCTCCGATCTGACCTTCGGCTTCAGAGTACTCTGATCCAAGGTTGGCTTTGGTTAGGGGGTCAGCGCCGAGGGTACATGTTTCCTCGACGCCGACAGCTGCCTGGAGCATTTTGGATCAAACCAGCTCAGATCTTAGCCGCTCTCGGAGCTGGAGCTTGGGTGTTGGATCCGAGGGAGTGGAACCTTTTCCATCAGCTCTAACTTTGTCGGGCCAGGTTCCCTCCCTCGGAGCTCCATCCACTTTGGACCCGGGGAGACCAGCCTCCTTATTAGTTTCCCAGGACGTTTGCTCTCCTATGACATTCGATGTGGTAGAAAGGGTCCTCTCCGTCGGATTGAGGCCCCTGACCGCCCCCCCCGGACTCCTCCCAGACCCCCTTGGCACTGTCTACGATCCCCATTGTCTTACCAGAGGGGACAGCCCATGCTCTAAGAGCCCTAGACGTCCCTCCCCCCCCCCCGAGGAACAAATGGCATGCGAGCACCCCCTGGAGAGCCCCACCGGAGATGTGCCTCGCAAGCATACATGCAAGGGGAGGCACTTGTCTCCTCCGAGTCCCTCACTGAGAGCACAGATTTATATGATGGAGAGGGTTACCCAAGATCATGTCCCAAGGATGTCTCCTTTGGAGACATCATGGAGATCCTGCACCAGTGGGGAGGTTGGTCTATCCCCAAACCCTCTTCTGATGAGTCTGTGTTCCTGGTGGCTTTTGGCACGGGCCAGTCTACTTTCTGGGTGTCCCCTTCCACGGACACTTTGGTGGATTTGGTCACCTTGTGGGGCATGGAAGGAACCGGACACCATGGAGCCTATCCCAAAGCGACCCGATAAAATCTTAAGCCCCCTCCATTGATAGACCATCCTGGAATAAGGGCTCTCTCATGGACGCCATGGTGCTAGTAGCAGCCACTAAGAAGGAACTTGCCCAGGAGAGTTCCTCGGTGCACCCTCCTGACCGAGAGTCACGGATGATGGACCGCCTAGGGAAGCGAGTTTACACTTCAGCTACCTTTTCGATCAGGGTGCTGAATTATTTGACCCATGTCACTAGACTCCAACGCGACCTAGTAAAGGAGCTGGAGGAGTCTCCCCCTCAAGTCCATGTTGCAGGAGGACAAGGCTTCATTCTCCGCGAGGATAGCCACTCTAAAAGCTGTATCTAATACGTTCGTGCGACTCCTCTCCCATGCTACAGAAGGAGTGGCTAGGGCGTCTGGGTCAGGCATGTCCATGAGGTGTAACCCCTGACTCAGGTTATGTCAATTTTCCGAACCCTTCAAGGCGTTGTTTGCCAATGCCCCTTATGATGGTTCTACACTCTTCGGTAAGATTGTCAAGGAGACATTAGTCCAGAGTGAGAAGGACGGGAAGACACTGTCTGCCGTTGGGATCCGCTTCTCTAACCCTCGAAAGTCCTCTTCTTGGAACCAGAGCGGGCAAAAGAAGATGTGGTTTTTGAAGCCTCAGTATTCCCAGGACACTTGGAGCTCTTCTTCCCCAGAGGCAGAGGGGGACAGAATGGACGCCGGCTGAGAGGCAGAGGGGGTCCGTGGAACTTCAGCTTTCGAGAATCTTTCTCGGACAGACCCGGGCAGCAACCCTGAGGGGTTGCCCAACTGCTCTACTCTGGAGACAGTCGGGGGATGATTGTCCTTGCACCCAGTGGCATGGGAGTCCATAACAACAGACTGCTGGGTGCTTTAAATCATATCCAGAGGATACTCTACCCCTTCGTGGGTTTCCCCATATCTCGCAAACACCTCCCGGACGTACCACCCATGCAAAGGGAGGCAGCAGCACAGGAAATTTCCAAGCTGCTAGTAAAACGAGCCATCAAAACAGTTTCCCCAGATCAGTACAGATCGGGCTTCTACTCCAGGTTCTTTTTGGTGCCAAAGAAAATGGGGGACTTAAGGCCCATTCTGGACCTCTCTACCCTGAACCTGTCAGTTGCCAAGAGAAGTTCCGGATAGTCACGCTACAGTCCATCATGCCTTACCTGCAAGAGAGCGACTGGATGTGCTTGTTAGATCTCCAGGATGCTTACTATCACATAAAAATGCACAGAAGCTCCAGGAGGATCCTCCTCTTCTGTCTAGGAGTCAATCATTACCAATTTTGAGCACTACCCTTTGGTCTCACCACAGCCCCCAGGGTGTTTACCAAAGTGATGGCGGTTGTAGCGGCTCACCTGAGGCTTCAGGGGATTCAGGTCTATCCTTACATGGACGATTGGCTTCTCACTGCTCACACCAGGTGTTTTCTTTCACAAACAAGGGATTATTCCCTGACACTTGCCCTGTGTTTGGGGATCACAATCAACACATCCAAATTTCTCTTAGATCCTGTACAGGTTATAGACTACATTGGTGCCAGGATAGAGACTCTTCAGTGCAAAATATTCTTGACCTCGGAGAGAGTTCAAAGCCTGAGGATGAATGTCTCTCTGATCTACCGTTCATCTTCCAGTGGCGGAATCGGTGTTGAGGGCATAACTCTTCTCCCGTGTGCTCGGTTACACATGAGGATTCTTCAGTGGACTCTAGCGGTTCAATGGTCCCTGTTGGAACTGCCATTGACTTATCCTATTCAACTCAGTCGAGTGTGTCGGTCGTCCCTCATATGGTGGATGAGCTCTCTGGACATTTTGGAGGGATGACCCTTTGTTCCAGCCCCATCCCAAACCACAGTGACCATGGATGCCTCCTAACTCGGGTGGGTAAGGCATTGTTCGAGCAGGACAGTCCAAGGCCTGTGGTCCCCCATAGAGACCAGCTTGCATATCATTGCCCTAGAGATAAGGGCATCCTTCTAGCGTTGCAGGCCCTTCATGCCTTTCTACCTCTGGGGACGATTGCTGTTCAGTCAGACAACATGTCAGTAGTCTGGTATATCAACAAACAGGGAGAGACCAGATCTTACCCCCTTTGTCGCGAGGCCGTGAGAGTGTGGGAATGGCGATCTCCACCGGTTGCTTTCTCATTGCAACGCACATTCCGGGACCATCCAACATTCTAGCGGACAGGCTAAGTCGGACCATTCTGATGCCTTACGAGTGGTCTCTGAATCTGTCTATAGAGGAACAGATCTTCAGCGAGTGGGGTCAGCCTTGCTGCGATCTCTTCTCATCTCCTTCCAGTGCAAAGTGCAGCAAGTTTTTCCACTCTGAACCCCCTGCCAGGGGAGTCCCCCAGAGATGCTCTAGTTCATGCTTGGCCTCCCGGTCTTCTATATGCTTACCAGCCTGTACCTCTCATTCCAGGGTTTCTGCAGAAAGCTCGACTGGGGAGCAACGTGATCCTCATTTCCCCATTCTGGCCTTGCCAGGTATGGTTTCCCTTCCTTTAGTCTCACCTTCTGGCTCCACCTTGGATCCTAGAAATCATTCAGGATTTAATTTCACACCCTTCGAGGGTGCCTCATCCGAATCTGGACAGCCTGAAGCTCACGGCTTGGCTGCTCCAGTTCCCGTAATTGCTAGGACTCCCGGACTATCCTCCTCCGTTAGATCTATTTTGGTAGCTGCTCATAAGTCTTCAACCAGAAAGGTTTATCGCAACAAGTGGAAACGTTTTTCTTTCTGGGCCTGTCAAAGGAGTTTAGACCCTTTCACTGCCCCTATTTCCGCTATTCTTGATTTTCTAGCTGATATTTTCCAGCATGGTGCTAGTTCTTCTACTGTCAAAGTTCAGTTGGTTGCCGTTTTTCATTTTCATGTGGGTGAGAATTCTGCCTCCTTAGCATCTTCCAGACTGTCTAAAGCCTTTATCAAAGGCACATTTTTGTTATGCCCCCAGAGCAAAGATCCGGTTCCTTCGTGGGACGTTACTATGATGCTTCAAGCTTTGGTCGTTCTGCTTTCGAGCCTGCCGCAACTGCAGATCTAAACTTTTTTCTTGGAAAACAGCTTTTCTGGTGGCTATTACCTCTGCAAGAAGGGTTTTAGAATTACAGGCCTTGTCCATCAAAATTCTGTACATGATTTTTTATAAAGACAGAGTTTCCCTTCGAACCAATCCATCCTTTCTTCCTAAGGTGGCATCACCAGTCAATATCAATCAGACTATTAATTTGCCTGTGTTTTTTCCTAATTTTACGAAAAAGATGGAATAAAAACTACACATGTTGGATGTTCATAGACAGTTACGATTCTATTTACACAGGACAAAAAATTTCTGTTAATCTGATAAATTGTTAGGTTTCCCCAAAAAGGGTTTATAGAAAGAAACAATCTCCAAGGTCACTATAGCTAGATGGAGTTCTTCATGCATCCTGCAGGTCTATAAGGACAGAGGCATGTCTCTTCCAGGTCAGGTAAAAGCTCATTCCACTAGATCCATGGCTACATCTGCGGCCTTTTGGTCTAGAGTGTCTTTGGATGATATTTGTTCTGCAGCTACCTGGTCCTCATCTCATACATTTATTTCTAATTACAAATTGGATTTGACTTACAAAAGGAGAGCATTCTTTGGTTCCGCTGTGCTCTGGAATATCCTTTCATGAGGGCCTCCCAGGAGTTTAGTAGCTGGGTACTCTGTCTCACAGGTTGAAGATCAAATGAAGTAAACTAGCAGATAAAGAAGTTGTGTACTCACCATAACGTTCCATCTGAGTAGTTGTACTTCATTTGTCTTCAACCATCCCTCAGGTACTCAGTATAGGTTCAGCAAACTCGATCTGGGGATGGAAGGCAGTGGAGGTGTATTATGGGTAAGGGGAGGAGTCTGGAGCTCAGAGCTAATGTTAGCAAAAGTTGCTGGCACGGCTCCGATACAGATCTGTAACCCACAAGTTGAAGACAAATGAAGTACAACTACTCAGCTGGAACGCTATGGTGAGTACATAACTTCTTTTTCTGCTAGGTTAGGATGGCAGGTACAGTAGGTTGCCTACATCTTGCGGCTCAGCTTAATTCTTTCCTCTTGGGGAATGACCTAGAAAGCTGACCCTTTCTGGCAGTGGCTTCATTCCATGCTTGATGTCTTTTCAGCTTCCAGGTAGCTTCCTAACATGTTTCAGGACCTGCTTCTATAACAGATGATTTCTTGTCTGATTAGGTGGAAGAGGGGACTCCTTGTAGGCCACCTTGATGTAGCCAAGTACTTTGCTCCCTTCTTTGAGGCTGGTAGCTCTCTTGTAATCTCCTAATCTTACTAGTCTCTTTGTGGGGTAGGAGTTTCCCCTCTAATATTTCAAAGGAACTGTCATCTGGGGTGGTGCACCCTTTAGGCACACTGTTAATTCTGCAACATATCTGATCCTCTTTGTAGCAACCTCAGGGAAAATTTAAAAGCAGGCACAGGTTCCGAGACCCCATGGATGAGGCAGGTAGCCACTACCATCTCTTTCTTTGCTTGAGAACCTCTCTAGTTCCTTGGGTTCTGGTAGTCCCTCCCCTTTTTTCGCTAGAGTAAGTGGAGAGGGGGCCTTTGGGATGTTTCTCAGTCTGTAGTCGTGCTGCTACTTCAGTTTAGATGAATACCCTCTCCTGAATCCTCCCTCTACTTGAGATGAGGTGAGCTCAGTCTTGCCCATCCTTTGATTCTTGTAGTTAGAAAGGTTGTCCTTTGGGACTCCCTTTGTACTGTGGTAGCAGTTCCATAGAGATGATTTTTCTGAAGTGGGGGGGGGGGGGGACTTAAGCTAACCTCTCTCCTTTGACAAGCTGACCCATTATCAGTCCCTGTTCTCATGTGAGGTTTGCCTCCCAGGTGTTTTGCCCTAGTATGTGTATTCCGGGCTTCATGAGCTGAGACTGTGTCGGTAGTGAGGATGTTGTCTTCCCCACTGGTACCTTTCATCCCAGCTTGGCTGGGGGACAGAAGCAGGTTAGTAGAGGGAGGCTTGCAGTTTGTGCCATTCAGGCGAGCTTTTTGGTATCGTTTGTGGAATTCACCTAGTTTCAGAGAGGAACTTTGAGTTGAAGTTGCAGTATCTCTAACTTTCTCATGCTGTTTTGTATTTGGGGAGGGGCAGCATTAGGTGAAGCAGGCTGTTTTTTGGCTCTGTCTTCCACAGGAGGATTTTTGGTCTTGCTTTGCCCACTTTTTGGTGGGTACATCAGCTGGCTGTTCCTTCCTACCCATCCTTCCGGAAGGGAAATGTTTCTGGTCTCTGGGAGATGGAGTTCAGTCTTCCTCTTTTGGTTGCACACCCCTAGGTCCACTGGGGACCTGGACTACAGTTCCCTTTGGAATAAATGGAGCCTGCAGCTATTTCCCCATGCTGTTTTCCTTCCTTCTCTTTAAAGATCAGCCTTTAAGTTGAGGGATCTAGCTGTAGGTTGGGCCTCCAGGTCATCCTATTGTATGGCTTCTCCTGTCTCGTTTTGTAGCATGGCTGGCTGTCCTTCCTAGTGGAAGAGTATTCTCACTACCTCATACCCAGATGCTTCTTCAGGAACTGAGTTGGTTCCTCCTTGGACTTCACTTGGGCCAGGGATAGGGTTGGAATGATTTGGAATTTCTTATTTGGGCCTGATTTCAGTTGTTTCCTCATATCATAGTTCATTGTGACAGGAGTCTGCTGGGAGAGTTGTCACGGGATGGGTTCCACATGAATTCACTCTTGGGAGCTTTTGTCAGGGGATCAAATAAATTCAGATGTTTAGGGTACCCTAGATGCTATTTCTAGGCATCATATCAACGCAGGGAGGGAGGGAGGTGGCAGCAGATCCTGTCCCTCTTCCCTGGTGGGAGGAAGGGGCAGGAGGAAAACTTAGTTTCCATTGGTTGGGGGCCTTGCTTTATGTAGGCATCAGTTATTCGGAAAGATCTTTTCCCAGTTAGATTTTGATATCTTAAGATGACATGCATGCCAGCCGTGTAGTCCTCAGATCATTTTATCTAGGGATTTGACTGTGGGTTCCTCCGTTTATGAAAGTTGTGTATCCTCATAGTGGCTTAGTGCTTCTTGTGTGGTGGGTGTTCCCTTCTGCCCCTTTGGAGGCCCTGCTCTTCGATTCCACCTTCTTGTGGAGGTGATTATCACTCTTTCCAAGCCCTTCTTCACTTGGCTCCTTTAAGGGACATAGAAACTTGGTGAAATGGAGGAAACTTCTTTCTCCTTGTAGCACTCTCTCTTATGAAAGAGTGTCCCCAGAGGTTCAGAGAATGGTGGTACTGGTGTCCATTTTTGGTTTTTCCCCAAAGTGTATATGAAGTAAGAACTTTTAAGTCCCTTTAATCTTGGGGGGGGGGGGAGAGACTGTTGTGCCATTGAGCTTTTTCCCCACTGGCTTAGATGGCAGTGTCCTGCTTCTCTAAATTGGTTGCCTCTGGGTACTTCCTTTGATGTGCCTTTGAAATGTTGGGATGTCAGACTGTCCTTGGGCAACCCTACCTTTTGCAGCTTTGAATTTCTGTCATTTTGATTGATGTTCTTGGTCCTCAGGTTTTTAGCTGGTTCTCTTGAGCTTCTCTGTCTCCTTATACCGGGCTGTTATACTGGAGAATTGGCCAAACCTTAGAACCTTTTGGGGGGAGGGGTGGTCTTTGATGTTATGCAAACCTTCTTAGTCCTTCAGTTAATCTACAGAGCAGTTCCTCCTTGATGGTTCAGGTATGTCTTCTCCCTGTCTCCATATTTGTTGGTACTTCAGCTGGCCTTGGCTGATTAGAACCTCTGTTGGGAAAGTATATGCTTATTCTCAATGGGGCTGCCAGATCTTCATTGTTAAGATGCCTGCTAGGTTCACTAGAATAAACTGGTAGGCATGGGAAATGAGTGCTGTTGTGGGTATCTTTTCCTAGTTGTACTTCAGGAAAAAGTTGATAATTCTAATTGGAGAGGATAATCCAACCATTAAATCCATCAGGGTTGGGTCCGTTTCACAGATGAAACAATAGGGTAAGAACATATCTTTTTCTTACCAATTGTGTTGTCTAAGATGACAAACTATGAAGTCTGTGTTTGCAGGGCTGTAGTTGTTTTGGAGAGAAAGTATAAGTGAACTAATTTTGTTTTATATAACCAAATATGTTTTAATCATTCATTCTCAATAACCTAAAATTGAGGGATGGCACAAGCTCAGCTGGAGTAGTGGGATAAAGCCTGATATGACCCTGGTGACCAGAGTTTGACTAGTAGCTTGGGCAGTTGTTTGATTAAGAGAGGAATGACTAGGCTTAAGCCCGCACAACTCTCTTTGGAGAAAAGGGAGTGGAGATATGCTTAAGGTACACTCTGTGTGGTAGAATCTCTGGTGAAGACTATCACATGAGGTTCCTGCCTACAAGGGTGGCAGTGACAGTTGAGCCCATTCAGTGAAAGCGTGTGGGTATATTACAAAGAGCCATTATGTCCAGTCTCTGAACACCAACAAGCATACGTAGTGATAGAGCTTTAAAGAAGAAAAACCCTAGTCCTCCTTATTGATTGCACATGGTCTGCTCACTCCTCTCTCCTAGGGAGCAAATGAGGTAAATGCCTGTCTCTTACAGAAAATGGATGGATGAGTAAAGCAAACTGAGGTAATTCTGATGGACAGAGGTGGGCAGGAGCCACGAAAAAAAAAAAAAAAAAAAGAGAGAGAGAAATGAGCTGAGTTTGAGTGGACTGAGTCTTGTAAAAACTTTAAACTTGAAACCGGACTTGTACGAGTACTTTTTAAATACATTTGTAGACCAGCCAGGTCAAATTGTTAAGAATTGGATAATAAAAAGAAATTGCTGGAGTTGTAGGATGTAATGTAGCTATTATGGAAGATGTTAATTTACCATATAGACTATGAGATAATGCTGACAGCAAATGATAGCTATGTAGCATTTATACCTGATTTTAGTTGTGTTTTGAATCATTAAAGCCCTCATGAGAATGGCGCATTTTAAATGCCATCATTTATAGTATGGCCCAAGAAGTTGAAAACATTCAGTCCTAGCACCTCTACATGGCAATGACACAGTAACACTCTCTTTGATTAAACTAGATGTAGCAAAGTATTCTACTTCTAACTTAAAAAACATGAAGTTCTAGAATTAAGGAGACTACAAGGGTACATTTATCTTGCATGTGCAAATTGTAAAGGGAGTGCAGCTCAAGTAAAAGAGGTGGTACTGGACAGAAAAAGTAGTTCTATTGTTTAAAGATGTCCAAAAGCAGTAGTTATCATAATTTTCAAACCAGTTTTGTTTTGGGGGAAGAGTCATGGTGGTAGCAAGATGAGCAAGGCAGGGTAGAGCTCATACTTCCCAGCAACGGTTTATAGATCATCCTCTGTGTTATCCCCAACGAAGCTGAAAAGATATGGTCCCTCCTTAGACTGCCTGCATTCTCCTCTCAGTGGAATGTGCCTGTTGCAACTCCCTAGGGACATCCTGTGGCAGAATACCAAACTACGTCAACGGACTCCTGTCAGCTTGAAGGAGCAGTGGCTGCATTACTTACCTCAGAAGGTTCTCCTGGATTGCCAAACTCCACGGGCTTCCACTAAAATTGAGCCCATCTGGCTTGTGAAGGAACCCCATTTATGATGCTTGTATCCATGATCTGATTCTATAAGTTGGTATTCAAAGTTTGTAGCCTTACATAAGTATAGAGACATATTTTGCCTAGTAATTTGAGAGCTTCATCCTATGACTTGGCTTTTGCTTCTCCACCACAGCTTGGGTACTGCACTTAAACACTAATAGCATTTCACTTATCCTTTGGTTGGTCTTAAGATTTTCTGCCTCAGATTTGAACAACATCCCAAGATGCTTAAACCCCTCCACCTGAGGTATCTCATCCTGTCTCACTTGAAGAGAGCAGTCCATGGCTTTCTGATAGAGAGCCATGACTCCTGTCTGATTTGGAGATGCCAATGTCACTCCAGTGTATGCTGGAGATTAATTACTTAAGAATAAGGAGTGCTGACATCTAATCCCAAGTTAACAATACAGTTTGTTCTTTAATGTTAAATGACTAACATGCAGCTTACCCAGTGAAGGAGGGATGAGGCTTTTGCCTTAGTTGCCAGTGTAGGGGGCATTCAGCTAGCAATCTTGACATTTGCTAGAGAAGGAAAGACAATGAGTGTCCAGTGGTCATTTCTACTTTTTATGTGGAGGGTGTGACTAAAAACATTGAGTGGCTCCTTGTGGAAATGATGTGTGAAAACACTCAAGGGACCTCTTAGTTATACAGGGACAGCAGATGCCTGCCAAATTGTGCTTAAAGGGGTTGAGATATTGAGTATGATCTTTAAATGTGATGTCATTACACGCTCAAAACTGTTTCTTCGAAGACCAGTACATTTCCAGTGGCTGCAGTGATGGTTCTTTCTGCACCTTTATCCCCATCATGGCCAGCAACAGAGTAACTCAAAACTTGAGTGCACAGTGGTTTCTGTACTGGAAAGGGAAAACCTATTTTGGTCTCAACTAAGTCCTTAACTGTACCCCTTGTTGTGTTTGTATTTTTACCTTAAAATGAAGACAAGACACTTCTACCTCTCTCTCAGTGGTATTTATTACACACGTGTGGGAGCCTACTGGAAAGTACCAGGGAGACTCACCAAACAAAGGAATGCATAAGCTTATATGCTGGTGGTATTGCTGACAGTACAAAAATATAAACTAGACCAATTAAAATAGTACAAAAGACAATTAACCAATCAGTGGTTTACCCGTAGGCTTGAAGCAGTTCTCATTACTACATCTCTAGGCAGAGAAAGAAAATCGGATACACTTCCATATAAGGCACAATCTGAAGTAGTTAACTTCATTTGTGCAGCAACCTATGGGAATTGGATCTGACCTCGGATCCGAGCCAGCAGTTTTCAACAGCTTTAGATCCGAGCTCCAAGCTCCTCCTCCTACCTACAATCCCCTGCCAACCCTGACTGACCTCAGATTTAGTTTGCCGCGGTTAACCAACAGCAGCTTGATCTAGAGTTCCAGGCGTTGGAGACTTTTTTGTGAGAAAAAAAATTACCTTTTCTTCTCTTTCTTCAGATTTTGGTTGGAGTGTTTCCAGGTCCCTTTTTGTATAAAACCCTCTTTAGTTTAACTTTATATTTTTTGTCATTTACCTCCCCCTTCCTTCGTGGTTCCATTAGGGTTGTGTGTGTGTGTTTGGGGCCTAACGTGTGTGGTTTTCACTTTTAGTTAAAATGTCTGCGGCCCCAAAGCCGATTTTTTCTAAGTGCACCAAGTGTGGCCATAAGCTGTCCCCGGCGGACGGCCACACTTGGTGTGTGTTGTGCCTTGGGGTAGAGCACCTGTCTTCTCGTTGTTCCAGCTGTGCGGCGTTCAACCCCAGGGCACTTAAGAACCGGAGGTCTTAGCTGATTCTGGCGGGTCTTCTGTCCCCGGATTCGGCTTCTACCTCCGGTCCTCCCGTGGCTGCGGCGGCGGCCACTCCTGCTCCCCTCCCCCCGGCCGGGACTCAACCTCCCGCCTTAGGCCCGGAGGAGAGGGAGGTCAGGAAAGAGAAAAGGAGGGAGAAACACCACAAGCGGTGGGCCGAGGCCTCCGCTTCGGCCCCCCCTGGCTAAGCGGTCTTCTCCCTCCAGGACTTCTGAGTCTCCTCCTTCTCGGATCCGGTCCCCTTGCTTTTCACCGGGTCCTGAGGAGGAGGAGACCCGATCTCCTTCGAGGTCATCGAGGCGACACTCCCGTCCCGTCTCAGTGGCCTCATCGAGATCAACCCGAAATCTCACGGATGCAGATTTGGACCGGATGATGAGAAGATTCCTCCAGGCCCAACTGCAGATGGGAGTGCTCCTGCCTCCCCCCCTCCGGGGGGGAGCTTGATCCCTTTTTTTGCCCCGATAGCTCCTTCTCCGTCCCGCTTCCCAGGCTCGGAGTCTTCGGAGCCGCGCAGCCTTGGAGCCGGGGGGTGTCAGCGCCGATAGTCTCGGGTACTTCGGCGCCGACACTTCCCTCAAGTCTGTCAGGTCCATTTTCTTCGGATCCAAGCTCTCAGAGAAGAGGGCTGAGCTTCGGATCTGGGGGTATCGGTATGCCTTTGGCTCCGTCCAGGTCTGAGCATACTGGTCCGTCGGATCAGATCGCTTCGGCGCCGGCCCCGATCCGTCCGTCGGATCCAAGTGAGGGTCTGCCTTAGGATCTCAGAGAGAGCAGCTCTCCCATGGCATTCGACGTGGTGGAGAGGGCCCTGTCGAGAGATTCCAGGCCCCTGGCCCTTGCCACGGCTCCATCCTTCACTCCTTCTCTGTTGGGCCCGACTTCCATCACCCGGCCCCAGGGACAGCCTGCTCCTTTGGAACAAGACGTGGCTGGTGAGACCTCCTCGGACGACCAAACATGATGCTATGCACGTAGGTGAATGCGCGGCCAAATTAAACCAAGGAAACGACAAAAGGCCAACAATAGACGGTCCTGGAGTGTGAAATAATTATAGCCAATACATAAGTATAGCTTCAAGTAATCCTTTATTAAACAGACCAGTTTCAGCAACAAATGCCTTCTTCAGTGTATCCAAATAATAAAAAAGAGACCCAAATCTCCCGAGTATTTATAGACCCACCCCACCTATGAGATTGATGGAAAATTCCCACCGGTGAATACTAAAAGGAAAAGATACCACAATTTTAAACAAACTTATGATCAAAATAAATAGATGCGACCACATCTAGACAAAATATCACATATATGAAAACAGATTCCAATTGTACATAAAGAAAAATGAATATAAAAAAGACCCACAATATGCCCATATGTTGAACTGATGCAAATCAAAAATTCAGAAACATTAATGAATATTAATTTGTGTATAGTTGTAATGAAAACATATATCATATAAACTCTCATAACAAAAAAAAAAAAAAACAACATATAGAAAACCTATAAGTAACAGATGGATGTTCCAACAGAAAAGTTGTGGTTAACAAATGATGATATCTCCAAATTGGGAAATGAATACTTCATGGAATAATCCAATAGTGTTCCTTCCAATATAGATACATGTGGCATGTACATGTACCTTTTGTTCATCTCCCTTGGACCCAGTGTGACACATTGAAAAACTATAACTAGAATAAGCATACAGGTTTACAGTTGACATGTGATTATGCATACACTGTATTAATAAAGATCCATGAAATCTAAGAACATGCCCAAATCAATATATAAAAGAAGAAACATAGAATGTACCAACATAAATGTTTAAATTTATAAGTGGTCATTTAATCCTGGAGGAAATAGGGCACCCAATGTGATGATCCAATGTTGTTCCTTACGAATGAGTATCTTGTGCCATCCCTGGGGATTACTGCGATCACCCAGAAGTCTATCTATAATCATAAAAGAAAATTGTGCATCAGGGTGTTTCAGAATATGCCGATACAGGGCATTGGTTTCCTTCTTGGTTTTGATATCTGATCTATGTTCATTGATGCGTGTTCTGAGTGGTCTAGAAGTTTGGCCTACATAAAAGGCTTGACACCGACAGGTTGCCAAATAGACCACCCAACTGCTACTGCAGTTACCAAATATTCTACATTGATACACCTTACTGGTATTACGGCTGGTGAATTCCTTGACTTGTTTGCAGGAACCACAATGGCCACAAGGAAATGTGCCCACTAATACGTCCCCTGACATAGTCAGCTGTCTATATATCACTCCCCCACTTTCTATATGTTTGAAGTGTGAAAATAGAGAGCCTAAAGTTTTGCCTCTCCTGTAGGAGAAACGGCACTGTTGATCCAAAATTAACCTCAAATGTTCAATGGCCATCAGGATATTCCAATGTCTATTAATAATGCCCTTAATAGCATTAGAATTTCTGCCGAAGGTGGTAACAAACCGAATAGTAGGCTCGAACAGTCCCTAGTTTGAGTTTGATATTGTAATAAGGTTTTTCTTTCAGTGCTATTAGTCCAACTCCATGCATTTAAAATATCTTGATGTCTATATCCCCTATTGGCAAACCTGTAATAAAGATCCAAGCTATCCCTATTAAAATCACCCTGTGTCGAGCTCAGGACAGCCCCCCCGAGGAGGTTCCTCACAAGCGAAGGTGCAAAAGGAGGCACGTAGACTCTCCCGAGTCCTTGACTGAGGACACGGATTTGGAGGAGGGGGAAAGCTCCCCAAGATCACCCCCTGAAGATGTCTCATTTGGTGACATCATGGAGATGCTCAGGATAAGGGGGGGGGGGTTGTCTGCCCCAAAGCCTACCTCAGACAAATCTGTGTTCCTGAAGGCATTTGAAGCAGGCCCGTCTACCTCTTGGGTGTCCCCTCCGGCCGACCCCCCTGGTAGATTTGATTACTACCAGGGCGTGGAAGGAGCCGGACACTGTGGAGCCAGTCCCCAAGCGCCCAGACAAAATTCTCAGCCCACCCTCTGACAAGTCCCACTGGAGTAAGGGTCCTCCTGTAGATGCCATGTTGGTGGCGGCGGCCACCAAGAGGGAACTAGCTCAGGAGAGTCCCTCGGTTCATCCCCCGAGCAAGGAGTCTCGGTCGATGGACTGTTTAGGGAAGCGGGTCTTTAGTTCGGCTACCTTCTCTGTGAGGTCGCTGAACTACATGGCACATGTGCTTCGACTGCAGCGGGACCTTATCAAAGAGTACGCTGCGTCGCCCCCCGAGTCCATGTCAGCGGAGGACAAGCAATTGCACTCCACCCGGATGGTCACTCTCCGATCCATATCAAACACCTCTATGCGGCTACTGTCCCATGCCACGGAAGGAGCCGCTAGAGCCAGCGGAGCGGGCCTTGTCATGAGGAGTCAGGCCTGGCTCCGGCACTGTGATTTCGCGGAACCCTTCAAGGTGTCTTTCGCTAATGCCCCTTTCGATGGTTCTGCCCTTTCTGGCAATACTGTTCACGATACCTTGGTCCAGAACGAGAAGGACGGGAAGACGTCTGCCGTCGGAGTCCACTTGCACAGGTCCTTCTCCAAGAACCAAAAGGGACAGAAGAAGATGTGGTTCCGGAAGTCGCAACAGTCCTGTCCCGCTCCGGACTCCCAGCCCTTCCACGGCAGAGGAGGGCAGGGTGGACGCCGCCCTAGAGGCAGAGGGGGCCCGCGGAACTTTGGATCCAGAGAACCTTTCTCGGACCAACCCATGCAACACCCTTGAGGGGTTGCCCGACTGTTCCACTCTGGAGGCAGTCGGGGGGCGTTTCTCGAAGCACCTAGCAGCTTGGGAGTCCATCACGACAGACCACTGGGTGCTTTGCATTATATCCAGAGGATATCAGATTCCCTTTTCTCTTTACCCACGCAGCCCCAGATACCTCCCCGATGTCCCACCCGATCAGAGGGAGGCTGCAGCAACAGAAATCCAACAGTTGCTGGAAAAAAGAGCCATCCAACACGTCCCCCCAGACCAGTGCGGGTCGGGGTTTTACTCCAGGTTGTTCTTGGTGCCAAAAAAGACGGGGGACTTGAGACCTATCCTCGACCTCTCCCCCCTGAACCTGTCAGTAACCAAAGAGAAGTTCCGCATGGTCACCCTTCAATCTATTCTCCGCCTTTTGCGGGAGAATGACTGGATGTGCTCTATAGACCTCAAGGATGCGTACTACCACATTCTGATGGACAGGCAATCCAGAAGGTTCCACCACTTCCGGCTAGGAGCCAGTCATTTCCAATTCAGGGTCCTCCCCTTTGGTCTCACCACAGCCCCCAGGGTGTTCACCAAAGTGTTAGCAGTGATAGCGGCCCACCTGAGGCTCCAGGGAATTCAGGTCTACCCATACCTGGACGACTGGCTCCTGACCGCCCCGACAAGGCATCTACTCTGCGCAGCCAGAAACTACTTTCTTCGTCTAGCTCCCCGGCTGGGGATCACTATCAACATGGAGAAGTCATATCTTACCCCGACTCAGACCATAGACTTCATAGGGGCCAGATTAGACACAAACAAGCTCCTAGCTTTCTTGACCACATACCGGCTACGAACCCTGAGGCTACATGTGCGGGCCATTCTACAATCTCCAGCTCCTCCGGCGGAATTGGTCCTGAGGGCTCTAGGCTCAATGGCGGCGGCAATCAACCTATTGCCAATGGCGCGTTTGAACATGAGGGTCTTACAGTGGACCCTCCAGGTCCAGTGGTCCTTTCTTCGATATCCTCTGAACCATCCCATTCCCCTAAGCAGGGCTTGCAAGAGGGCCCTCTTATGGTGGCTCCAATCTCCGAACCTCCAGGAAGGACGCCCCTTTTCTATGGCCCCTCCCCTAGCCACGGTGACCTCGGACGCCTCCCGCCTCGGGTGGGGGGGGCATTGTTCAGGCAGGACAGTCCAAGGCACGTGGGAACTCACAGAGACCTGCCTGCATATCAATGTCCTAGAGATGAGGGCAGTGCTGTTAGCGTTGCAAGTACTTCAGGACCTTCTTCCTGTAGGAACGATTGCGATTCAGACGGACAATATGTCTGTTGTCTGGTACATCAACAAACAGGGGGGAACCAGGTCTTACCCACTCTGTCGAGAGGCCATGAGGGTGTGGGAATGGGCGATCTCCACCAACCGCTTTCTTATAGTAACGCACATTGTGGGGCGGTCCAACATCCTAGCGGACAGACTAAGTCACACCATCCTGTTACCGTACGAGTGGTCTCTGAATCCCGAGATAGCGAATAGGATTTTCGGCGAATGGGGTCAACCCTGTTGCGATCTCTTTCCTTCTCCCTCGAACTCAAAATGTTACGACTACTTCGCTCTCATTTCCCCCTCCGGGAAACCTCCGAGAGATGCTCTGGTGCATGCTTGGCCTCCCGGTCTACTTTATGCTTACCCTCCTCTTCCTCTGATGCTGAAGTTTCTACAGAAAGCCTGCCGGTTGGGGAGCAGGATAATCCTCATTGCCCCATTCTGGCCTCGTCAAACCTGGTTCTCTTACCTTTGGTCTCATCTGGTGAATCCTCCTTGGATTCTGGATCCCCTTCCGGATCTAATATCCCACCCCCTAGATCTCCCAGTCCTGAATCTGGACAATCTCAAGCTCACAGCTTGGCTGCTCCAGTTCCACTTGTAGCTAGGACTCCCGGTATCTCTTCCCCAGTTAAAACTATTCTAGTAGCAGCGCACAAGCCTTCTACTAGAAAGATCTATAGTAGCGAATGGAAACGTTTCTCCATTTGGGCGGAACGTCGAAATTTGGATCCTTTCACAGCTCCTTTGCCCGCTGTATTAGACTTCCTGTCAGGGCTGTTTCATCAGGGGGCTAGCTCCTCCACAGTCAAGGTTCAACTAGCAGCTATCTCTCATTATCACGTGGGAAATGAACTGGGCCCTTTGATCACCACGAAATTGTGTAAAACCTTTTTGAAGGGCACCTTTCTGCTCAGACCTCCAGTGAAGGATGTAGTCCCTCCTTGGGATTTAACGCTGGTGCTTCAGGCCTTGACAGCTCCCCCGTTTGAGCCTGCAGCTTCAGTAGATCTTAAATTCTTGTCATGGAAAACGGCCTTTCTTGTCGCTATCACCTCGGCTCGAAGGGTCTCTGAAGTACAAGCCCTCTGTGTAAAACCCCCATACTTGACTTTTCACAAGGATAGAGTTTACCTCAGGACCAATCCCTCTTTTCTTCCCAAGATTGCCTCTGAATCGAATATTAACCAGTCCATCAACCTACCAGTCTTTTTTCCTAATTACCAAAACAAAGGGGAATAAAAATGACACTCGCTGGATGTGCATAGACAACTTCGCTTCTACAGCCACAGGACATCTGGTTATAGGCAATCTGACCAGTTGTTCGTCTCCTTTGCCAAATTTAACTTGGGTAAATCTGTGTCTAAAGTCACGCTGTCTAGATGGATTTCGCAGTGTATCCTTTTAGCATATGAAAGTTCTGGCAGGCCCACACCTCAGGGAGTCCATGCGCACTCTACTCTGCCTATGTCTACCTCTGTGGCTTTTAGAGCTAGAGTCTTTTTGGATGATATTTGTTCGGCAGCCACTTGGGCCTCATTTCTTACCTTTATCAATCACTATAAATTGGACATTATCTCCTTTGGCTCTGCAGTGCTCCGAAACATCCTTCCATGAAGGCCGCCCAAGGTTCAGGTAGCTGGGGACTTTGTCCCATAGGTTGCTGCACAAATGAAGTTAACTACTTCAGATTAAGAAGTTATGTACTCACCTTAACGTTCCATCTGAGTAGGTAAACTTCATTTGTCAGCAACCGTCCCTCCCTCCTGCCCCCTCACTTACGAATGTTTTCATACTCAGGTCCATGGGTGTTACCCACTTTATCTTTGAGAGTAATAGTCTTCAAGCAGTATCTGCTTTTGGGCAAACTTGATCTGAGGTCAGTCAGGGTTGGCAGGGGATTATGGGTAGGGGGAGGAGCTTGGAGCTCGGATCTAAAGCTGTTGAAAACTGCCGGCTCGGATCTGAGGTCGGATCCGATTCCCATAGGTTGCTGACAAATTAAGTTTACCTACTCAGATGGAACGTTATGGTGAGTACATAACTTCTTATTTCCTGCCATCAGACAGGCTCATGTTTTTCAGTACTTTGCCACTATTCACAGTTTACTTAATAGTTCAAATCAACACGTACATGTTCTTCACATACTCAATCTCCTTTGAACACATGCTTTGACCATTCATATTCTACACCCTCTATTCCGACTTGCTGTTTGTCCCCCCACTGCCTGCTGGCCTTTACAGCACATTAAATATTTTACATGGAACACCATCTCCTCCTGTCTACACTTAATGTAACCTGACACACCCACTTTTGCTCAGCCACCAAACCCTTACCTCTATCCAAGTTGATGTTCCTCACTTAGCATCTCTCCCTCATCATTACCAGTGTTTAGGGTGGTCTGTGTACTTTGTGGGTAACTCCATCTTTCTCCCTTCTTCTTCACCTTTTAATTATCTACACAACTAATCATACTTTTTCCCTTTAAACCCTGAAGAACTCATTGGGACCTGTGAGAGAGGTGTGCAGACTTGTGTATTTCTTACCATTTCCCATTCTGCTCTCTCTCTGTTTAACTCCTCACCTTTCCCCAATCATTACTTCTCCTACCATTCCCTAGGTATGTCATACCTGCAGTCTGTTTGCCATTGCAGGTCGCTGATGACCTTTGGTGTATCAGAACCTTGTTTCTTCTCCCTTTCCCTACTGCTTCTCATCAAGTCTTAAGAAAGCTTAGTGTCCCCCCCCCCAATAAACTAAAGTTAACATCCTTTATGTCAAATTACTGTTTAGGGCCTTTTATGACCCAAGATGGGACTTGGTATACCATGGGCACACCCCTTCCCAATCTAGACACAGGTCATAGGTGTACCAGAAGATACAAACTAGTTTTCCCCTCTGATCATTTATGGTTCAAGGTTAAATGGCTTAAAATAGTGCATTTTACTGCTAGGAGTATTGCTGAAAAATTATCTGAGCATATGGAGAATCAGAAAATTGGATGGATGAAGCCTTTCAATTTCACCCATAAATTTAATTTCACTAGTTGTACCCTATTGATGGCTAGAGGGCTACACAAAATATATGGTGGTGCACTTCTGTATGTAAGGTCTCAAACATCATAGTTCACTTCCCTACTTCCAGTGACTTAGAAAGCACTTTTTTCAAAATTATTTTCCAAGGAGTAAAAAAAACGGTCATTGGGTATGGCTACCTCAAGCCACACTTTTCCCTGACACCCTAGATAACCTCATTGATAACAAGGCACATAATACTAAGCATGAGATGACTACTGAGTGACCTCATTGGTGACTTTGATGCCTTGCAGGATTTACAAAGCAAAAGCATTCGACTAACAAAAGACATTAACCAATGCGTATCTTTCCAAAAAAGGAGTGATCCAACCACTGGCCGAATTAGCATATTGGACTGTGCAACAGTTGAACACTTTGCTGCATTTTTCTTATATGACCCCAGTTTGATGCATTTCGGAGAGCCAAACCACTGAACAGTTGCACTACTTGTCATCTCTAGACAAGTTAAAAACAGATACCACAAGGACGACTTGCTTGCACTTGCAAGCTTAGAATGGACATCTACTATTGATGTCTTTAATACTGACTAGGCATCCACTTCCAGGGCTGTTTGGTATTGACCCTAGGCAAATAGCCCCTGTAAGAAAACTACAAGAGTTCAGGGTTGCTGAACTTGGGACTCTGATCTTGAAAAGATACAGAGCTTCGTTGGTTCACTACAGCGTCAGAGACTGTCTCTTTGGATGCTTACAAATCCTTCCACAATAAATATAAAGCTAAGACCACTAAAAGTGACCCAAGTATGTTGCTAGAAGAAAAGCCTGGTAGGTTAATATAGTCCACTTGCACACTCATTACTGATGACATTGCCATCCACTTTGGGACTCCAGTAAATATACCACAATTCATCCAGACGTCTTGAACTGAACCTTCCACCAGCCTCTGCAATACCTTATCCTTCAGTCTCCCTTTTTATGCTACAGCCTTGAAATTTTAACTGCAACCGAAATGATGTTGAGCAGCTGCAGCAGGTGACTCTTCTTAATTGAAAGCATTATTCTATAGATGTGGAAAATTGCTGTTATCACAACTGCGCTTAAAGTGTAAAGTAATTAAGTGTCAAACAGGACATCAGGAAAAAATTGACAGGAAATGTAAACTCAAAAAAAAAAAAACGTGAGTGCATTTGTTCTCCCTTTTCCCCTGTGCACCAGTTGCATCTTGGTTAATCTGAACTAGATAGATATTTGTAAATTCACTTCTGTATAAAACAAATGTAGAGATTAATTTCTGGGAACAACCCATGAGACTTAACACGGTGCTATTTTGCAAAAGCTTGATTGACTGTTACCGATAGACAGACTTATACCTAGCTGTCCCCTGTGTGTTGCCTTCTCCAGTCAGCTAATTTTTTTGTATTTTAACTTACAAAATTTGAACCCATGCCCAACCTTGTGTACTTCCTGCACCTCTCTTCTTTGTACCCCTCATTATTTGCAAAGTTGCAAACTGTTACGTAGCTTCTCCTGTACTATATCCACATTGTCGGGATTCCTTGTTTGGACAAAACAGAGAACTGAATTCCAGTGATAGTTTTCAAAGCTTCCTCTTGAGTTCCTCTGTCATCTAGGTGTACAAATTGTCAACCAGCATAGCACCTACACAAGACTAAGCGTCTTGTGCTAAATATCGCATGCTGTTTGTGCTTCTCTTAAGAATGTGTGAGTTAGCATGTATTTAAGTTATTTGTGTAACTGCCTGATAGGCTTTTAATGATTTAAAGACAAATGTTTAGCTGGCACTTGAATTAGGGTTGCCACCTTTTAACAAGGCCAAAGTGGGGCATGGGGTGTGGTCAGTATGACACTGGCCACACCCCCACCATGGCATCAACAGAGGTGTTGAAGGAGGTGCAGTTATGGGTAAAACAGTGTGACGTTATAACAGCATACTGAAACCTCACAAACCAATTTAAATGAAGCAAGTGAAGCATTACTGCAGAAACATATTACTCAGTTGTAACCGTAAGTAAATCTTTAAGGAAAAAAACACACTACTCATATTAAACAAACACTTATGTTTATTTAAAAAAGTAAAAAAAAAATTTACATAAACTAACCATGACTATTCTGAAAGAAAACTAAAAAAAAAATCTACATACTCCATACAAGCTAAGCATGTATAATTAAGACTATTCTTATTGCAAATTAAAGCTAAAGCAAAAAACACAAAACTATGTACTGTACACTACAAGATAAGTAGACTAAATCACTTTTTTTTTTAAATGTGTCCTTTGCATTTGATTTTATGGCCTGAAGAAGGGCCCTGTTTGAGACAATATTTGAGTAAAAGTCACTACATTTCATCTGGTAATTTATAGTCATAATTACCTTGGCTTTTAATAAGTCTACACTATATTGATTTTGCACATCTGTCCATTTACTTTTCACCAAAGACAAAACTCTGTCTGAAAACGCATTTGATGTTGGTATAGAAAATACTCTAGCAGTTACCGGATAGTGCACAGGCCCTTCTCTGAAAAGCTTCAGCCACTTTTCTCCTGGAGACAAGCTTGTGGTATATAACTGTTGGAGAAAGGGCTTAATTGCTAAATAGTCCTGGAAAAGATGGGCTTCATCTACATCCCACAGACTCAGGGCAGTGGTCAGATTGAGTAAGTCACTGAAAGTGAAGTGCTCAGTTAAAGATAACTTAGACAGTGTAAACAAGTAGTTTTCAGTATAATCAACCCACTGTTCTAAGTACTTAACTGCTGTCTCCAAGAACACAAAGTCTCTTGTTAAAAGAAGTGCTGTCTAATGTGCTCATAAGTGCTGTATGTTTTCCTCCAAAGAAAGCACCTTCAGCTCTTGCCTGCAGTTTTTCCTCAAGAGGGACCATTACAGAAAATGTTTCCATGGCAGTGTGTTTTTTTTTCTAATGTTCTTTTATGTTCATTGAAATCCACAAGAACAACACTGAGAAAGTGCAAATAGTACTTGGGGTAGTGTAGGCAATGCATTCTTGCCATGCTCATTAGCTGAAAAGTACTGCTATATCTGCCAGGGGGTCTCCTCTTCTTCCTGGGAGAGGAAATAGAACGGGAGCACTGGGAGATTTATTCCTATTCTTTCAATGGCTGGCAGTAGTGACAGCCACCTTGCTGGCACCTGTCTTAAGAGAGTCTCGAATTCCATGCCACAAAATTCAAAAGTCTTTCAAGTCTCTGATCCTTGTGGTAGAACCTGAGAAATGGCTGAAAAGTTTCATCACAAATACTTCCACATCATAAGGTAGTTTTGCTGCAGCTTTTTTGGCTGCATTATGAATGATGTGGGCAACACAATTAGCCTTCTGTGATGGGCACTTTTTTTTAATCTGCTATACACACCAGATTTTTTCCCATAGTTCACATTGGCATTATCAGCCCCATATGCTGAAATGCTGTTCCAGGGCAAGACGTGCTTTTCTATAATGTTCGAAATCTGCTGTGATGTAGCCTGGGTAGATTCATCAGGGTCTTCACAGAATTCTAAAAGACCATTCACCACCCCTTCTTCTTTAGAAAAATATCTCACAACAAGTGGAAATAATTTTATGTTTCTCTTGTTGGAAGCATCCGATGATAATGCAAATGAAGTGCCTGATTTCTGAAGGTCATTCAGGAGGCATTCCAATGAGTGCGATCCCAAAACATTTTCAACAATGGCTTCTGTCTTGGTTCTTCTGCAAGATAGTTTTTTTTTTTGCAATGTCCGAGTCGCTATACAACTGGCTGGCCAACTTTACTGCATATTCCAAACTGTTGAAGGAAATATTCTGCTTAACAGCATGGAACACCTCAGAGGCTTCTGGTGCAGTGATCCTAAGTTCTGGTCCCTCAAGGTTTGTGTTCCTTGCCCAGTTTGTCCTCAGGTGACTGGATTTTGCTTGAAGAATAGCAGTCTTATGTTGTTCAGTTGCCTAATGTTGTCTGACATCCTTTCTTCCACCGTGGGTCGCTAGGAATTCCTTTTTGCAGTACCTGCAGAATGCTTTTACATCACTTCATTTCTCGAGCCAGATGAATTTCATTTTCCAAGCATCTTGCCAGTTGCACATTCTTTTGTTGGTGATTGACTGTGATGAAGTTGCTGCTGTTTTCATTCTTGAATCTGTACTTACCTGAGAAGCAACATATTTAGCAAAACTGTGTTAGTAGGGTGTAGTAACATACTGGCACTTGAAAGAACTGGCTAGAAACAGTGGCACATGAAATAATTGGTTTGAAAAACATTGGCACCTGATAATGATCATAAAAACATTGGCATATGAAACATGAAGCAGTTTCTAAAGTTGTTCCTTGATATAGATTCACTGAAGACCAGAGGAAGAACTGCCTTGGCTGTAGATGATTGTCACTGTTAAATGATGCTCCAACGACCCCATGTACAAAAATGGGAAAAAGGGGTTGTAGATGGATGGATAGAAACACGGTCATGCAAAAAGAAAACTGGCTGGAAACACTGCCATTTGAAAGAACTGGCTCGAAACACTGCCATTTGAAAGAACTGACTAGAAACACTGCCATTTGAAAGGACTGGCTAGAAACACTGTCATTTGAAAGAACTGGCTAGAAACACTACCATTTGAAAGAACTGGCTAGAAACACTGCCATTTGAAAGAACTGGCTAGAAACACTGCCATTTGAAAGAACTGACTAGAAACACTGCCATTTGAAAGCACTGGCTAGAAACACTGCCATTTGAAAGAACTGGCTAGAAACACTGCCATTTGAAAGAACTGGCTAGAAACACTGCCATTTGAAAGAACTGGCTAGAAACACTGCCATTTGAAAGATCTGGCTAGAAACACTGCCATTTGAAAGAACTAGCTAGAAACACTGCCATTTGAAAGAACTAGCTAGAAACACTGCCATTTGAAAGAACTGGCTAGAAACACTGCCATTTGAAAGATTTGATTTGAAAAGCATTGGCACCTGAAAACTTGGCATATGAAACATGAAGCACTTTCTAAAGTAGTTGATATACATTCACTGAAGACTGGCTAGAAAGATTGGCACCTGAAAACTGTCATAAAAAATTGACATATAAAAGACCCGAGGAATGTTGCAGAAAAAAAATCAAGTTAAATACACATTTTACCTTTTAAAAGTGCTTCTTGCAAGAGCAGATAAAATAAACTACAATGCTCAGTAGATCCCACGGACCCCTTTTACCTCCAAACATAGCAATTAAGACAAATAAAAATACACCGATAACAGTAATTTACCCAGCACAACGATGCAATAAACAGGATATCCAAATTTACATTATAAGCAAAGCAGTACATTTTAACCTTATTAAAGACAAAATAAAAAATAAAATACACACATTTCCAATTATAAAAGCAAACTGTCTTGAAACAGCTATGGCAAGTTGCCAACATGTACCTACTAGAATAATAAATGCACTATGTTTACCTATGAACATTCCCCCTCAAAAAAGAGACTTGTACACACATGCACATTGGCTTGCAAGAACTAACACTAGGAAAAAATACCCAAACCAGTACATCTTAACTTCTTGAAGACAGCATTAAATTGCACACATTTCCACAAGAAAAAGTGTAAATTATCCTCGAACATTTTCCATCTGTAAATGGAAAGTACCCTGAAAAAGCCACAGCAATAGAAATAAATCACACTGCATTTATCTGTGAAGACTGCCCCTCACCACACACTTTTTATACCTTTAAAAACTACTACTTGGAAATCTCAAAATAACCACTGCACAGATTTAAATACTACGTAGTACACCCCGTTTTACTTTTAAACATGAAAACTTAAATTTATATAAAATGCAATATACCCATTTTAAATAACTAGAGCCATAAAATACTATTGAGTGTTGTACTTCCCACTAAGGCTAGTTAGCTTCCTGCCTGCTGGAATGGCTGGATGGACAATTGGCTTCCTGCCTGCTGGAGTGGCTGGCTGGCTTGCGGACTTCTTGCCTGCTTCAGTGGCTGACTGGCTGGGTAGCAGGCTTCCTGGCTTGAGAAACAGAAAATCTCAATCCTATAATATTAGTGGCTGTCGAAGCGCTATTAAAAAAAAAAAAAAAAAAACGCTCTACAGCCGCAACCTTTGTAGGAGGGCTCTTCCTGGTTGAACCCCCACCTCCTTCTAGAGTTGCAGCCAATTGCTGCACGATTTACAACACCCGGACCTAACTGGGAATAGCTCTACCTGTAGGTCTGGGTTGGTGACATAACTGAATTGCCGTTGAAAAAACAGAAGTATTTTTGGCTTTTCTGTGGCAATTTGGCACAATAAAAAAAGAAAAAAACAGGACTTTTAAAGTCCCACTGCTTCACAGTGCAGGCAACGGGATGAGTTAGTTCAACCCATGAGTGTCCTGCTAACATTGGGATAGGTGGTAACCATAACTTGAATATTTTTGTATATTGGTTATTTGTTGTGACTTTAATGTTTGTCTCCCTTAAAAATGAGTCACGGACTCAGAACTAGCCAGTTAAAGTTTTCGTCGGATCAAGAGATAAATCCAGCATAAGAGGAACCAGGCAGGGGTGTCCTCTTTCCCCTTTGCTGTTTGCATTATATGTGCAAACACTGTCAGAAAAAAGGCACTCAGAAATTCAAGGATATTATTTGTATGGTAGTCAAGAAAAGCTGGCTCTATTTGCAGATATTATTTTATATATAATGGTTGTGGTGGTGCAGTGGTTAGCATTGTCGCCTCACAGCAAGAGGTTCTAAGGTTCAGTTCTCAGCTGGAGTGCCCACTGTGTGGAGTCTGCATGTCATACCTGCGGCTGAGTGAGTTTTTTAAAGACATGCAGGTAGGTGCGAGAGTGTGAGGGCGTGTGCCTTCTGTGAAAGTTGGTAGCCGGGCTGGCAACTTGACACCATAAAAACACCACTGTCAAATCAGTCTGCGGACTGGTAATCAGCTATGGTGACCCCTAACTGGGAAAAGCCAAAAGACATTGCTTTTTATTATTTTATATCTGATAAAATGAGAAAAGGACATTTCAGTATTGTGGAACAGCTTGAGACAGTTTCACATCTTTTTGGGATGTAAAATTAATGAAGTTAAAACAAAGGCAATGGTAAACTGTGTACCCACACAAAAATTGGTTCAGCAATTTCCATATTCATGGGGAATATGATAAAATGAAGTATGTAGGAGTAAGGATTAAAATGATTGTGTTATGGCAGCTAAGGATATGTGGGAATAGACTAAACAAAAGATGCTACAAAAACTGAGAAATTGGAAGGTCTGTTATATGGCTATGGATAGTAAGATGCAACCAGTTAAAATGTTTTAGTCCCTTTAGTCTTATACACTGGTCAGGCGTATCTTTATCAACCAGAGGAGAAATTGTGGATAGCATTTGATAAAAAGCTGAAGGATTTTATCTGGGAGGGGAAGACGGCAAGAGCCAAGTGGGATAAGATGATACTTCCAATAGAAAAAGGCAGATTGGGAATACTCAATTTGAAGTGGTATTTCATAGCTGCATAGTTAAGGCTCCTGTACTCAGCACAAGCAAAAACCTATAATTCAAAATGGAAAGGGATGATGAAACAGGGGGAAGCTCGAGAAACAAGTAGAGACTGGGATTTTGGATGCAGATCTTCAAGGAGAATAACAATAATGACCAAAAACAAGAAGCAACGACAACTAGTAAAACGAGTAAAAGACTATGCAGTTGCCACGCAGGACTATATTTATTAAAATAACTCAACAAACTGGTAACAAGAATTAAAAAAATGCGGAGCAGAACACACACCAGTACTTAGCGCTTTCACCCGTCTAATCTGTGGGCATCTTCAGAGTACTGAAAGCTTCACTCAGATAACAGATTTAACAGTTTTACTAGAATAACAATAATCATACAGAATATTGTATTCATAAAGTAGCAGAAATTGTTCTAAGAACTAAGCCAACACGGGAATGGAGAAAGGAGACTCTGCCAGTAGGGATGACTGCAATTAGGGATACAGACAATAGGGGGCTAGAACTTATTGGAGAAAATTGGAAAAGGAACCAAGGTATTGGGAGCAAGTAACTACTGAGGGAAAGGTAATAGAATGGAAAGATGCCAAGAATTTATTTGGACTGCAGGTTAGCGATTGCCTTCCATATCAGAGATTGATATCAGTGTATAGGCAAAGGGAAAGAAGTAGGGGGGGTCCTAAACAAAAGACCAGTACTGGTAGACCTTTTAATAGAATCTGGAACAAAAGCTGCTGTTAAAGGAATAATTAGTAGAGCATATAAAATATTGCATGGTAACTATTAAGAATTGTAGGACTTTAGAAAGTATTGCGTAGAGTGATTTAGATGAGCAATTCAGAAAAAAACAGTGTGGGGGGGGGGTGGAATATATGTATGTCTCCCAAATGTGCGACAGAATGTTCACATAGATATTTTTATATCCCAAGTAGACTCCAGAGAATTTTTCCTCGGGTACACAGCAAATGTTGGAGGTGTGATGGTGAAGAAAGTGGTAATTGGGAACATACTTTCAGAGAGTTTAATGAGTTGGCAGACTTTTAAGATTCCCTGCAGACTACTGTATCAGAGATAGTGGGTGAGCAAATTGGTGTATTTGGTGAAATTATTTTTCTGAGCTGTCATACAGAATTGGAATTGCCTAGACATAATAAGGCCTGGCTGAGTCTAGTTATGATGGCTGTCAAAAAGCAGTTACTAGTGTATCCCAACTGTACTAGAAATAGTGATACAGTACCAGATAAAACAACTGGAATTGGAATCTTTAGAAAAG
Source organism: Protopterus annectens (assembly GCF_019279795.1). Classification (NCBI taxonomy): domain Eukaryota; kingdom Metazoa; phylum Chordata; order Ceratodontiformes; family Protopteridae; genus Protopterus; species Protopterus annectens. The sequence goes on along the minus strand of NC_056742.1, from coordinate 264,271,727 downwards.
GGTAGGAACAAATTACATAGGAAGAAATGAGAATTATGGAAACAGTACATACAAGGGAGGAATGAGGTTTAAAAGAAGGCAGGATTTGAATGAGCTATGTAACTTTTGACATTGACTGGGTAGATCATAAATGATTTGTAATGTTTGCAACCAAAATTGCTAATATGGTTTGTGATGTTTAATGCTTGCAACTAAGATTATGTCACTATGGTTTGTTTTCATGTATATAAATGTATGAGTGTCTATGTCATAAGTGATAATTTTAATAAAGATGTTTCTTGTTTAAAAAAATAATTTGCTGTAAATGAAAAACTTCAGAAAAGTAGGGATTAATGTATATGTTTAGTGCTTTCATCTTTACTACAAACCTTATTCAGACCATTTGATTAAAACATGAAACATCAGTTAAATAAAATTACAATAAAATCATATGACACTTTCATCAGTTGAACATGACTGAGTAACAAACTAGTAAAACCTAAAGAGCTTAAAACATTAAAAAATGTCACACGTGAATGATTAAATTATCACATAAATATTTTTTACTGAGGATTCTTTAAGATTTCATTAACATTTAATCTTAACTGACACACCAGATCAAGCTTTCCTGCAAAGTAATAGTCATTCCCATGATACGTGAGATTATACTGTATAAAACAAAACAAAACAAAAAAACCCTGGACTTTGATAACCTGATAATATGGCATTCTCTAATTTGTATGGCACAACATTGTTTGTAGGTGCTTTGATTTAACCTATGTACTGTTTTTGCCTGCATAAAATGCTTCACACTTGTCATGGTTGGCTAGGTGTACCACTCCACTAGAATGGACAGTTATAGTGCCTTTTTGATTAAATGTACATTTATTTAAACCCAGGAACTACTTCATTTAGAGCAGAATTAATAAACCTACAATGCCAACAAATTGTCATAGGTCCCTTTTTGTTTGAGTGAATGTCCTGAAATTGGTTCCATAATCTTTTAAAATAGATTTTATATTGTGTTTATTCTTTATGTGGATGTCCATTCAGGCCTGTTCTATACTTATAGACTGGATAGTCTTTGCAAAAACAATGCGCGATTTGCCACTGCAGTGCTGCAGGGCCTCTGCCCCACTCTGTAATTCATGATCTGATGTTATCCACTTAATTCTGTTAACCTGTGGGAATATGGTTCTGAGGCACGGAACCAACTGGCTGCCTTCTTCCAGCTCAAGACTCCTGATTTGAGTTCCTACTTCCTACCCATAATGCTCCACTCCCCCACAGTACCCCAGATCTCGTTTGCTGTGCTTCGAGTTTGCTTGAGTTCCTTGTCTTGAGCTTCTCAGAGTGTTTGTAAGTTTTTTTGCTGGTTGTTTCTTTTCTTACCTTATTTATTTATTTATTTTATTTTACATTTGTTAACCGGGATAGTCCGACTGGACATGTGTCCATTTACAGCAGAGGCCCGGGGAGAAAAGCTCCGAATTAATATACACAAATAGTGAAACTTATATTGTAGAAAAAGCTCTACAAACAATTTACATTAATAATAAACAGAATTTTGTACAACTTCTATTGTAGAAAAGCTCTACAACAAATTACATTAATAATAAACATATTATTGTACAAGTGACAAACAGGCAAATAACTGGTCAAAGGTACATTTCATAGTAAGAAAGCAATAGTTAAAATGAACCCAAAAAAGGGAATTAATTTATTGCAGTGGGGGTTCCTGAGTTTGTAGCAGAACATCCGGAGACTGCATATTTTTCTCTTGTCTTCTATTTAGCTTTTGGGTTTCTGTCCATTAGATCTTTTCCAAAAAAAAAAGTTATCTCCCTTCCCTCCACTTTTTCCTTTCTCTTTCCTTTTGGCTGATCAAAACCACTACGTTTTAAAAAGTGCACTTCCTGTGAGCAGAAGATCCCTCAGTCTGCCACCCATGGGGAGTGCATGTACTGTCTGGGGCCTCAGCATTTGGATGCTCCTAATTGGTAGGGCTTTTCATCCTCAGGCTCTGGCAGACAGGAGGAACAAACTGATTTTAAAGGGCTTGCTTCCTCTTTCCTCCACCTTGGGGATGCCTCCTACATCAGGTGCTCAACCCCCTCCTAAAAAGTCCAGGAGGCCTTCTCCCACATGATCTTCCTAGAAACCGCGTAGGAAAAAGGTGAAATCTTCAGAACAGACTTGCCCTGCTGCAAGCTTAGTGGCCACAGCCTCTCCTCTGCTCCATTCATCCTCTGGTGCTATGGGGCTGAGTGGTGCTCTCATGGCATCAGCTCCTACAGTTTCGGCTCTGGAGTCCACTTTACCCATTTATACAAGGAGGTCTCTGTCTTGTTCCTCACCGAGATCCACCAGATTCCCTTCCACTACTACTTCTGGGTCTTCTCGAAGTCTGACCTCCAAAGATTGTCTGTAAGGTCATGAGAAAATTTCTCGAGACATAGATCAAATGGGGCTTGTGTCTGCTCCATCTGCATCTGGGTCTGTGAGGGTTTCCCCATTCCAACTGGTAGCGCCTTCTCTGATTTGACCCCTGGTTTCAAAGTTGTCTGTTCTATTGGGTCCCTGTGTCTGAGTCTATAGAGAATCTCTTCGCCTCCGACTTTCTCCCTGACTTACTCTGCTCTGGCTACTTCAGTTATGAATGTATCTTGGAGTGGTAGCGTCAAGGTCAGTTCTGGGGGGTTGACCTCGACTGAAGCTTTTGGAGCAGTCTCTTCCCCTTGGTGCCTCTGCCTTTGACAGCTCAGCTTTGACCCCCCCCCCCCCTGAGCGGGAGGTGTCTGCTCCGGTGAGACAGCTCTAGATATAGTGCAAAGCTCTTCTGCTTTTGAGGTTGTAGAGAAGGTCCTCTCCATTCCTAAGAGATCTTCTAGACTTATCTGTACGGAACTTCTCTCACCACATACTGGGCCTGTGCTTGAGGGCTCTGAGTTGCCGCATGGACAGCCGGTCCCGGAAAGCCTCCACACAGTTTCTACATTGGATCCTCAGGCTTCCAGCGACACCTCCCCGGAGCGGGTTTACCTTTATATCGTCGATCACACATGATTGATCGGCCACTTAATCGAACCATTTAAGTGAACCGAAACCGCAAAAAGTTTTAAATGTTGAAATTATGTCGAATTTCGACATTTCCAGCCGCACAACACCTCCACACCAGTGTTATCATGGGTCAAAAAGGGGCATGGTTTTGCCGTTTGCTTATGTAGAATTCGTTGGAGACGTTCGCACTTTGGTATTCGCAGAAGCCGTTTCGCCCATATTGGGATCGACAATATAAAGTTAAACCCCGGAGCGCTCTTCAGAGTAATTACCTTGGAAGAGACATTGTAAAAGGAGGCACGTGGATTCCCCTATGGAATCTTTCACTACAGATACTGATTTCGAGGAAGGTGAAGAGTCTCCCAAATACCACCCAACGAGGTCTTCTAGGGAGACATCCTTGCAATCCTTTGACACAGGGATGGTTGATCCACCCAAAACCCTTCTCCAGAGGAATCAGTACTGTGGAAGGGTTTCGGGTCCAGCCCATCTACTACCTGAGTCACCCCCTGGCTGACCTGCTCATCCAGCTGGTGTTGTCGAAGGCTTAGAAGGAGTGGATACAGTGGAACCAATCCCCAAATGTGACAAAATCTTGAGTGCTCCAGTTAATGAGTCTTTCTGGACCAGAGGAATCTCCATAGATGCCATGGTTATGGCGGCAGCCACCAAGAAGGAGCTGGCTCAGGAAAGCTCCTCTATCTACCTCCCCGAATACAGAATCATGGGAGTTGGACAGATTTGGCAAAGGTGTACACCTCATCTACTTTTGCACTTAGGGTGATGAACTATTTGTTGCATTTTTCCTGGCTACAAAGGGACTTAGTCAGGGAACTTTCCACCTCGGTCCCAGGCTCCATGCTTACTGAGAAACGGGAGTATTTTTCCTCTAGAATGGCCAATATACACTCCTTAGCCAATGCGTCCATGAGGCTTATCTCTCACCCTGCAGAAGGTACTTCTAGGCCAGCCGATTCAAGCATTGCCATATGGTGCCATGCCAGGATGCAGCAGTGCAATTTTGCAGAGCCTTTCAAACAGTCCTTTATTATTGCCCCCTTTGATGGCTCCACCTTGTTTGGGCCCATGGTATGTAACACTTTATCCCAGAGTGAGAAAGATGGTAAGACCCTGTCTGCCGTTCAAATCCGCTTTTTTGTACTCCACAACAGACCTTCTCTAGGAACCAGCATGGAAGTAAGATTTGGTGTTGGAAGTCGCAGGGTCCTTTCCAGGACACTCAAGGAGACCCACCCCCCGAGGCAGAGGGGGATATGGTCAGAATGGGAGACACTGCCAACGCCCATCCCGGGCAAGTCTTTCCAGAGATCCTGAATAGTTACCCAACTGCTCTTCTCTGGAAGCGGTTGGGGGATGTTTTCTCCTTCCATCTCAAAAGCCTGGGAGACCGTCACAAATGACAAATGTGTGCTAAGGACGTATCCAAAGGATACTGTATTCTCTTTTCTGATACTCCTAAACAAAAACCTTTCCTCCATGATGTCCCACCCAGTCAGAGGGAAGATGTGGCCCAGAAAATAAAAAAGTTACTGCCAAAAAGAGTCATCCAACGATCAGGTGTTTACTCCCGATCCTTTTTAGTACGCAAGAAAACAGGGGACTTGTGACTTATCCTGGGTCTGACCTCTCTGAACAAGTCGGTGAAACACACACAGTTCAGAATGGTCACAATTCAATATAACTTACCTCTCCTAAAGATGGGTGATTGGATGTGCTCTATAGACCTCAAGGATGTGTACTACCATATCAAAATGAACAAGTGCTCCAGTGGTTTTGCGCATTTCAGGCTGGGAGCCAGTCACTACCAGTTCTAGGAACTTCTGTTTGGTCTCAACCACAGTCCCCAGAGTGTTCACCAAATGTCTAGCAGTAGTTGCAGCTCATCTGCAACTGGAAGGTTATCAGATATTTCCATATCTGGAATGAATGAATACACAAATTCTGCTGGATGGGGTGTCCGGATCCAAAAATCTGCCACAAGACGTGGTGATAACATGACTTTATTGACAAACTTTTTAAAAGATAAAACTGCAGTAATTGTTAAGCGCTTTCATCTACTACATAGACTTCGTCAGAACACTAACACAAAAATCACGGTTACTTAAATAGTATAGTAAACCAATAAGCAGCAACACCTAATCAAGTAATTAATACCTTACCTCATCATCTTTAAAGTGCTCATTCTTAAATTATTATGTATAAATGTTTAAAAATGTATGAAAAAATGTTTAAAAACTTTGTAATAAAATACAATAACTTGATCAGTTGTGCAACTTGTCTATCACACTTGAATAAAAATAACTTAATTACTAAAAACCAATAACTATAAAATCAAAATAACATCACATTTTTGATTCCAGTATGGGGGAGTATTACTAAGAAATTAAATGAGAGAGAAACTAAATGGCAAATATTATTAAATTCCACAGTGCATCCAGGGATTAATGTTGATATATCCATCAAAGCCATACTATAAAAATTGGTTCACCTTTCTTTGGTCTCACCTGGTTTGCACCTGATGCAGTTGGATCTGAGTCCAGATCTGCTTTCTCATCCATCGGGGCATCCACATCTTGATATTCAGGGCCTGAAATTAACCACATGGTTTCTCCACTTCCGATGATGGCTAGATCTCCCAGGTTCTTTTCCCTAGTTCGAAAAATATTGATTTCATCTCATAGGGCTTCCACACAGAAAATTTACAAGAGCAAATGGAAGAGATTTTCTTTTTGGGCTGAACAAAAACATATGGATCCTTTTACACTCCCGGTAACAGTCACGTTAGACTTTTTGGCTTCCCTTTTCAAGGATGGTGCTAGTTACTCTGCTGTCAAAGTTCATCTAGCTGCTATTTCCAATTTTCACATCGGGTTTGGTTCCTGATCTCTTGCTTCTTAAAAACTGTGCAAAGTCTTTCTCAGGGGCAGTTTTCTGCTCCATCCACCAATGAAAGATCCTAATCCTCCATGGGATTTAAATATAATTCTGCAAGTTTTAGTCCATTCCCCCTTTCAAAAACTCACTCATTGTGGATTTGAAATTTCTTTCCTGGAAGACCCTGTTTCTAGTAGCCATTACTTCGTCCAGGAGAGTGTCTGAACTCCATGCTCTTTCTGTAAAATTTTCATATTTGATTTTCCACAAAGATAGAATAACCCTGCAAACTAATCCTTCCTTTTTACACAAGGTGGTTAAAGAGAATAACATTAAGCAGCCAATCAGTCTTCCAGTCTTTTTTTCCTGATTACCAAAATAAGGGGGAGTACACTTTGCATCTGCTTAATGCTCACGTGCAGCTTAATTTTTATATTCATAGGACCAAGCCCTTCAGGAAATGTGATCAGTTGTTTGTCTCCTTTTTGAACTCAAAGAAAAGTAGAGCGGTTACCAAAGTTATGCTGGCGAGATGGTTGAAAGACTGTATTACCTTATTTACTCCTTCAAAGGTGTTCCTTTACTAGGACTAGTAAGGGCCCGTTCGACAAGGTCCATGGCCACATCTCAGGCATTTTGGTCTAGAGTTTCTATTGAGGACATTTGTGCTGCTGCCACTTAGTCAAACTCCCGTACTTTCTTTACACATTACAAATTGGACATCATATCCAGGAGTCGAAGTGGCTTTGGTTCTGCTTTACTCAGGAATATTCTTCCTTGATGGCCATTCTCAATTATAGTAGCTGGGGACTCTGTCCTAGAGGTTAATGGAATGAAGTGGCCAACATCCGATAAAGAATTTATGTTCTTAGCATAATGTTCCATCTGTGTTGTCCATCTTCATTCCATTAACTTTCTCACCCCCCGTTCCATCTATCCAAGTATTTGAGAAGCCTGGTAGAATTTATAAGGAATCTTTATTCCTTTGTTTGAGGTCCTGATGTTTTCTTCCTTATGTTACATATATACATTTGATCTGCATGTTTTTTGTAGAATAGTTGTAATGTTTGATAACGGTTATGTTTTTCTTGGCAAACTCAATCTGAGGTACTGTGGGGGAGTGGGGCATTATGGGTAAGGAGAAGGAGCTCAAGTCAGGAGTCTCAAGCTGGAAGAAGGTGGCCAGTCAGTTTCAAGCCTCGGAACCGTATTACCACAGGTTAATGGAATGAAGATGGACAACACAGATGGAATGTTATGGTAAGACCATAACTTCTTTTCTTTTTACTGGTTGTACTCTTTCCACACATTATGATTAATATTTCAGCAGTAATCTTTATAATGGACATAGCATAGTTGGAAGAGCATTCTCTCCATAACTGTATGTGTTCAAGTAAGACCAGTGCTGTTGTACGAGAGCTGCCTTTCTCTGTCTTATTGTCTACTTCTTTCAGTTGGTGGTTGTTTTGAAAGCATACAAGAAAGAAAATTCCCCTTTCACTTTCCTTGGATCCCAACATAGAAATGAGGGTGAAACAGACTTTCAGTATTCCTGATGGGCTAGATAAACACACTTGCTATTATCCATTTTGTCTTCCTATTATCCAAAAAAATATGAGGAAAATAAAGGAAAGAGAACTGAATATGGCATGCTTTCCACCTTTTATACAGTCTATCCTGCTAACATTCATGGCATGGAAGAGGGCAGCCAGCACAGTATAGGGGATATCTGAAAGCTGTGGAAGGCAAGTTGGATGGTGAAATACCAGTTTGTGGAATAAAGTCTACACATTGTAATTTGTACTGCAGCAAGGTTCTTACATGAGCATTGATAGTTAGTAGTGATCATGTTTGCACACATTTTATTTATTTTATGGTCCTCTGTGTCAACCGACCATCTGTCCACATGCCATTTGCTCCCTAATCAGGTCAGACCTGGCCACAGCATGATCTCCATCCAAGTATCTGTCAGTGGATTGTTGGGTTATGCAACTCCCACTCCCACTTCACATGGCTATAAATACTATAGTGTTCATCATGTAGTGGGCCTTAGCAAATATATGGCATTGCCTTTCAAAAGTGATATAACCGCTCAGAATGCCTTGTTCCTTCCAAGGAACTCCTCTATATGATTTCCAGTCTCTACTGAGGATTTTAACATGAAGTACTTGCTCCAGGCATGTGTGCACCATCCTTTTCTCTTTCCTTCTGATGGGGGGAGTGGCAATGCCCTACAACTCCACATTTTTTGTTTGCCAGTTCTTCCACCATCTGGGCCACTAATCAAACCCATGACATCTAGGTCGTAGTCAGGACTTGATCTTCTTTGCCTTGTAGTTGGTATACTCAGACAGCTGTATTTTTGCTGTATTGTATTTCCTTAGGGTTTTCAAGGGATACACCAGAACGGTTTATCCTGTATCTCTTGGAACCTGTATCTCTGGGGACAGCATTCTAAAGCTGTAGACCTGGCATTATCAATGCTTACCATAATTGTAAACTACATTAAAGCTCAATATGTGGAGCTTTTTACCCCAGGCCTATGGTGAAGATGGGCTCCTACCCAGTCAGACTTTCCTGGTAATCAAATGTCAATAAATTAAAGCTTTAATGTTACTGGATCATGGATTAGTTGTTCCTTAATTCCACAGAGCTTGTGTACTTGGGTATGTGATAGTCACTAAGGTAGATCACAAAGAGTTAAAGTTGTCGATAAACTTAAAAAGAGAGAATTAACTGTACAGCTGCCTCGGAAGATCATGTGCCCATTTCTGTTTTATTGGTACAGCCATAACATTAGTTTAAAAAATGGGTGGTGCATGAATGATGCACATGATTTGAAAACTGCCACACTTACCTTAAGTGGTTTCGATGCCACTAGCATATATAAAACGCTTGACCAGCTCTGTGGCTGGTACCTGAAAAACTAGAGCCAAATAACTGGTACACTGAGAGCTGGAACAAAAAAGCCACTATAGAAGACACAAATCCACCGTCAGCAGGAAAAACAGACTTTAATGCAACAAAGCTTTCAGTTAGACAACCTTTCTCAATGCTAAAACAGTACATGACATATTACAATGGATTTAAATAAGAGCTAAAAGGTAACATGTGACCACAGCCAACAAAACACGCTATACCATCAATTAAAACTTTTTCTAAAACATTCTTAAAGGTGTATGTCACAAATTTTGCGGTTGTATTTTAACAAGCACAGGCTTGATACTGACTACGTTATTTATACCAGGTTTTGAATCTGCATGGAACCTGATAATCCACTCATATTCTTTATTCTCGAGATAATTATTCAAGTCACCACCTCTAGGTCTCTTCTGCACACTATCTATCACTCTAAATTTAAAACTGTGATCCACACCATTGTGCATAATGTGCTTAAACAGTGCATTATTCTCATTATTTCTTATCTCTGACTTATGCTCTGTAATACGCTCTTTTAATTTCCTTGTAGTCTTTCCTATGTAAAATGAATCACATTTTACACAGGTAGCAAGATAAACCACGTTAGTACTATTACAAGTGGCAACACAGTTAAAATTAAACTGCTTATTGGGCACTGGGTGGACAATTTTTTCACTATTATACTTAACAATATCTTCACAACAGCTACAGCACATACATCCATATGTACCAGGCTTATTACCCAACTTTGACTTTATTACATCTTTAAAGTCTTTGTAACATAACCTTCTCTTTAAACTCTTGAGATTTCTGTATGAGAAAAAAGGTCTATCTTCTAATATGGTATGCAGCTCAGGTGCAGCCATAAGTATAGACCAACTCTTCTGTATAGTTTTCTTTAGTTGATCTATTTTTAAACTATAGGTAGTTACATGTCTAATTTTATCATTATTATTATTGTTTCCTCCAGCTATAGTTACTTCCTCTTCTTTAAAAATTAGTTTCATAACCTTGCCTCTACATAATTTCACATATTCAGCTATTTTTAGAACCTCCATATGGCTATAGCCACTATTCACAAATTCTCCTTATCTCATTCATTTGTTCACTAAATCGTACATCATCTGTATTTAGCCTACTTACCCTGCACATCTGTGCTTTAATTTTCTCTGGAAAAATATGGGGAGCATGTAAACTTTGCATATGCACATTTTTTTATGTATACTTGTCTCCACTTTATCCAATTTCTTTTCTAAATGCACATCAAGAAAAACTATCTCACTATGAGAATAGTTAATTTTAAACTCGAGAAATTCAGTGGTATTATTTAAATAGACAACATTTTATCAGCTGTCCTGTTCCATACAAAAAAGCAGTCATCTACAAATCTTAAATACAGCTCAGCTTTGCAACATAAATCATTCTCATTATTAAAAACATACTTTTTCTTCCATTGATGAAGAACTATATTCGCATAAGTGTTGGCCACAGGTGTCCCCATGGCCACACCGGACAACTGCAAAAATGGCTCATTATCAAATATAAAAACATTTTTAGTTAAAACAGTTTCCAATAAAGCTCAAATATTTTGCACCCTTGCTGTCGACATCCCCACTTCACCAGTGAGAAATTCACATACAGCCTCAACCCCAAATTCATTTGGTATTACTGTAAATAGTGACGTTATATCTAACATCATAAATATATAGTCAGAACTCAATTTTTCACCATTTCTTCCAGTATGCCAACTTCTTAACCTAATTAATCTCATTAAATAAGCACATTAAAGAGCAAGATTTAAAACAAATTTAGTTTATTCTGAATGGGAAAGTAACTTCAGTGTCAGTTTAAGGGAGATATTGTTCCTCAATGACTGAAAGGCCTGAAAACTAGAAATGTAACTTTTAAAATCTGTGAATTATAATATAGTGTACTTTGTAATGGTATACTTATTTCTAAAATATTTTGCCCCTTTACCCCTGCCCAGACTGGCAAACTCCTCAACATCCTTATGACCTATACATTTCAACACTGGTTGGCTGAAGCTATATTGACAGCTAATAAGTGAGTGGGGCTGAGGTGAGCAGTCCTCATTTGTTGGTTTGGACTTTGTATTTAAGCCCTTCATTTGACTAACATTCAGTGGTGTCAGTGGGGAGCCATGTCCATAAATGAAGTGCTTGTGTATTGCAATGGGCTAGAGCTCTTGCAGAAAAGGGCTTTCTTGCCCCTCAGAGTAGGCAAGTCAGCAAAATGTGTCACATGCCCACTCCCCCAGCTATCTTGTCAGTACAACATTTATTTATGTATGTGGCTATGTATAATTTATTAGGTAAGTGGGCTTGTCCAAGGACTTTTTTCAGCCATGATCCATTACGGAAGAGCAACGTATATATATATATATATATATATATATATATATATAGATATATATATAGATATATATATATATATAATGTGTGTGTGCGTGTGTGTATGTATGTGTATGTGTGTGTATATATATATATATATATATATATATATATATATATATATATATATATAAAATATACGTATACACAGTGGATATAAAAAGTGTGTACACCCCTGTTAAAATGCCAGGTTTTTGGGATATAAAAAAAATGAGACCACAGTAAATCATTTCAAAACTACCTGTACAATTCAATTGGAAAAACAAACAAATCTGTTAGGGGGAAAAATATAAAAAATAAAAAACGTACAATAAGCTGGTTGCATAAGTGTGCACACCCTTAAACTAATACTTTGTTGAAGGACCTTTTGATTTAATTACAGCATTCAGTCTTCTTGGGTGCATCAATTAAAGAGACTCTGATTAACCCCAAATAAAGTTCAGTTGTCCTAGTAGGATTTTCCTAACATTTACTCAGTTGCCTGCTACAGCACACCCCATGGTTCGCAGAGAGCTTACAAAGCATCAAAGAGATCTCATTGTTGAAAGGCATCAGTCAGGAGAAGGGTACACAAAAATTTCCACAGCATTGGTTATGCCATGGAACACAGTGAAGACCGTCATCAAAAAGTGGAGAAAATATGGGACAACAGTGACGTTGCAAAAAACTGGATGTCCTCCAAAACTGATGAAAAAATGAGACAAAAACTGGTCAGGGAGGCTGCTAAGAGACCTACAGCAACACTGAAGGAGCTGCAGGAATTTCTGGCAAGTACTGGTTGTGTACTACATGTGACAACAATCTATATGTCTGGACTATGGGGTAGGGTTGCAAGATGGAAGCCTTTTCTTACACAGAAAAACATCCAGGCCCAGCTAAAATTTGCAAAACAATACATCAAGTCTCCCAAAAACGTGGGAAAATGTGTTATGGTCTGATGAGACCAAAGCTGAACTTTTTGGCCACAATTCCAAAAGGTACGTTTGGTGCAAAAACATTTCACATCACCAAAAGAGCATCCCCACGGTGAAGCATGATGGTGGCAGTATCATGCTTTGGGGTTGCTTTTCTTCAGCTGGAACTAGGGCTTTAGTCAATGTGGAGGGAATTATGAACATTTCCAAATACCAGTCACTTTTGGCCCAAAACCTTCAGGCATCTGCTAGAAAGCCGAAGATGAAGAGGAATTTCACCTTTCAACACGACAATGACCCCAAGCATACATCCAGATCAACAAAAGAATGGCTTCACCAGAAGAAAATTAAAGTTATGAAATGACGCAGCCACCTAAATCCAATAGAAAATCTGGGGGTGACCTGAAGAGGGCTGTGTACAAGAGATACCCTCACAATCTGACAGATTTGGAGTGCTTTTGCAAGGAAGAGTGGGCAAATATTGTCAAGTTAAGATGTACTATGCTGACTCCTACTCAAGAAGACGGAATGCTGTAATTTTCCCCTAACAGATTTGATTTTCAATTGAATTGTACAGGTTATAGGTCACATTAAAGGTGGGAAAAGTTTTGAAATGATTTATTGTGGTTTCATTTTTATATCTCAAAAACCTGGCAGTTTAACAGGGATGTGTACACTTTTTATATGCACTGTATATGGGTGTGTACAAGAGATACTGGAGACAGGGCATACATAAAATTGAATATTTACTTTCACAAGTAAAAAATGAAAACCAAAATAATAGATGTGCGGTCTCAAACAAAAATACACAGTATCTTAAGCTGCTTTCAACCCATAGCCACAGTCCACACAGCCCTTCCAGGATATGGGCTGTTATAAAAGTTGCAGGATTTCCAAGATGCTTTTCCAGCTCTGTGAGCAAGTCCTTCCACTCCAGTTACATTGCAAAAAAAGCAAGTCTTCCATTCTATGGGCATATGCAACATGTTAGAGCCATGGATGGGCACTCCCACTCGGTGCTTCCAAAGTCTTACTTCATGATGATCTTCCATGTGGGGAATTAATTTCCCAGTTTGCTACTTTTAGACAATCTCCTTGTATACACCCCTTATCTGTCAGTTAAAACCATGGTAGTAGCCAACTGCTATGAGAGCATTCCCACCCTCTGTACTGCAGTTCATTAAACATTTTGTAGGCAATATATTATAAAACCTTTAAGTATACACGTGTGTGTGTGTGTGTGTGTGTGTGTGTGTGTGTGTGTGTGTGTGTGTGTGTGTGTGTCTCTGTGTAAAATATGCACAAACATATGTAGTATGTATATATATATATATATATATATATATTTATACATGTACTGTATATAAATTTTTTTTAAACATGAATTGGATATCTTGTCTTGCTGAAAACTGTCTATGTAAAACAGTAATAATGTTAGAACAGTGGTGACCAGGCAGTGTCCCCCTACCCCTACTTTTCTGTAATCTCAGTGTATTTAGAACCTATGCAGTGTGTGTGTGTGTGTGTGTGTGGGGGGGTTGCCGAATGGATTAGACTTCACCAGAAATATTTTTGCAAGTGTGTGTGATACATAGATTATATATAATATGTGTGTGTGTGTGTGTGTGTGTGTGTGTGTGTATACATACAACACTAAAAGATGCAAGACAAGAGTTAGAATGAGTGCTTGGAATTGATATTAAAATCAAAAACAAAAAAACACTTCATATCCTTATAGTTTTATTTTGATATCGCAGTGATGAGCTCTCCCTCACAACAGACCCTGGAACCTGGGTTTCACCACAAGCTTTCTCAATGTTGTTAGGTTTCAACCTTTCATAAGTAATAACAAAATAGTATCAGCCATAAAACAATCACAATAAAGAATTAATAAATTATAAAACAATTTTTAAACATACAAACTAGAAATTTATATACGTTAAGAAAACCCTTTACTGACATCTAGTGTTCTTAAATATTAACATGCAGTGTACATAAAAAGATATTTCAGAATTGATCATTTAAACGTGGTTTAACCAAAGCCCCCCCGAATGTGCTGTCCATCTTCTTTCTTTATGATTTAAAATATTATGCTTATTCCTTTTAACAGAAATCTCAGGAACTATATCAAAACCAATAAAAGAGAAACTAGCATATTCATGCACCAGTTTGTTTATATAATGGACTGCATTCCCTCTTAACCTAGTGTCACTGAAATGAATAGCTGTTCTGAATTTCTATGGAAACAAAGCTTTCCCCAGTATAAAAATGTCCACAATGGCCTACTACCATATATACTATTGATGGTATGACACGTTATAAGGTCCCATATCTCAAAAGCTTTATAAAGTATTAGTGGATGTAAAAAAATTGTTTTTGATCACATGGGAGCAGTAGATATAATTAGCACATGACCACCCATTTAATAATCCGTCAGCGGCCATAATTTTCTTTTTATTTTGTAATCCAGCCTTATATCCTGAAACATATTCCTTCAAGTTTTGGCATTGTGCTAACCAAATATTCATCTCTGTGTTTACTCTTCCTTCAAAGAATCTATCATTTGTAAAAATATTTCAATGTCTCTGTATTACTTCCTTAATTTTAAGCATATTTGAACTGTATGTTAGTGTAAACCTCCCTTGATTAAATTGTGGAGACCACTTGACTTTTAGTTTCATTTTATCAATACCATAGCCCCTGCCTCCATGTTAAATATACTACCATCACTACAAATCCTTATTAGTCCCAAAAACTGAGATATAAGGATGTTTCTAGCTATATGTTTGTGGCAGCAATTATTTGCATGCAAAATCGAATGTTTTTTATACACTGCTGTATAAATTTTCCCATTAGTCAGTTTGGTAACAAAAACATCCAGAAAAAGATCAAATTGTGCAATAAATTTCATATCAAACATATTCTGATTGAGAAAATCAACTTTTTGTTTTAAATCATCTATACTGCCTTCGCAGACCTTCCAGCAATCATCCAAAAAAATGAAACAAGGAATTGATTAACTCACTATAGAGATCAGTATTAGCATTCCATACATAATATTCTTTAAAACAAGCCATAAAAATATCAGTATTGATGGATGCAGAATTAGTTCCCATTGCTGTTCCATTCCTTTATTTAAAAAAAAAAAAAAGCACTCTTCTTGAAAAAGGAAAAATGGTTAGTCGATACTTGATGTAACAGATAAACCAAAAATATATTAAAATTCTTATATTTACCTTATCTATCCAAAAACATTTCAACCACCTTAATACCTCCCTCATGGGGTATGCTAGTGTATAATGACTTAATGTCAGGTGTTGCCACATGTCCTGAATTCTACCGGGTTTATCTTTCAAACCATTAAGAAAGTGGGTAGTATACCTTCAGTCTTACTGGAATTCATTCTGATAAAGGTTTATGGTAGAATTCCAAATAGGCAGAAATAAGTTCTGTGAGAGATGCACTTCCTTACCTACTGGTGAGAGGGTGATGTTCTTGTGTATCATGGGAAGGGGGGGGGGTATAAGATCTGTTTTTCAGGATATACACCTGTATGTTTCTTTCTCAATAATTAATGCCTAGTTCCACCAATATAAGTAAATAAAAAATTATGCAACTGTTTTTAAAAAGGGGGGAGGATCAGTAACCATGTGCAAATACACCTCCCTATCAGACAATTGTTTATTTGCAGCATTTGTAATAATTCACTTGGGTTTCTCCTGTATATACTTTAAAGCACATTGCTCCTGTTTACTTAAATTATAAGAATAATTTGTAAATAGTATAACTTCATTTTGAATCAATTCCTTTGCCACCATATTTTCAAAAAAAAAACAACCGGAGGAGTAAAATCATATTTTTTTAATATAAAACAACGTATATCCTCATCATTCTCCAAAGTATGGTATGTTTCATGCCATTACCTAAAATTTAACTTCCTGCAAAAAGATTTCAGGTCGTACATAGAGAATCTAAACAGGTTGCACTAAAAGAAGGAATAAATTACAAACCATTGACTTCTGTCTGTTACATTTAAACACACAACAGTAAGATTAACAAGTAAGTTAGCTTTCACTTGTATTATTTGATCAGATCTTGAAACATTTGTAACATTGTTTGTTTGCCTGTGTTTTTAGCCACCACATTTTTGGGGTGGCCTGGTCCTTTAAATTACAGCTTTTCTTTTGGTGGGTATACATTCCAAATTATCACTATTAGTGTCTGTATTAGATAAACGTCGGTCCCATTTTCGTAATTACACATCAAATGTCCACTAGATGCATTTATTTTCCTTTTATTTTGTTTCCTTAGATGTACATTTGTTCACAATATAGGCCCTGGCAAAACATAACCCTTGTTAAACTGCAGAAGTAACATATTGCTGCCATATTTACACTTGCTAAACAGTGTTTTGCTTATATCAAAGATGAAATTAACAGAAAAACTAAATAAAATTGTGTGCGTGCACGCTTGTGTACTTTTGAGTGAGAGAGAGCTAGGTGAGAATACTGACTACAACAAGCAGTCCATAAGTGTCTATTTGTTAATAATAGATGTTTTTGACTGACTTTGTCAGTGAATGCAAAATCTCGGACAGTAAATTAAGTGGGTGTGGGGGTGTGATCAAAGAGTTGCAATGTGATTTTATTTGCTCACAAGCAGAAATTGGAAGGATAAATAAAGTGAATGTTTACATCATGGCTCTCAGCTGTCCAGATTTCTGCAAAATGTCCTTCGAAAAATTTGTGGTTTTCTAGCAAATCATTGAGAACCAAAGTCACAAAATGACAGACTTTTGAGTTTCATACTTAATATCCTTCTGGAAATACATGCTAACCCAAACTCTGTTATTCTAGCAACTTTCTAACTTTAAAAGAGCAGTATTTAAAATCTGTCCTTATTTTTAGCCTTTTTCACCCCATTATTATTGGCTTTGTTCAGATTTCTTACCTAAAAGGTTGAAACGTATTGTTTACATCAGTGCTTATGTATGTGTGCACGTGCATGCGTGTCTGTGTTTTTGTCTCTGTGTGTGTGTCTAGACATTAAATACTTGGCTTATTTTTGATGTAAAATACTTTCTCCAGAAAAAATAAGTATGCTAAAGCAAGGTGGAGTCATTAGGCAGCTGATCTGTTTTACATCAAAATATATTAAAAATATGTATATAATAAAAGAAATACAAAATAATTTTGCAGATGGCCCATTCTTTAAGCAGAGTAATGCTCAGCAGGGTGTGTATTATTGTGAAAATAACACCCCTGGAAGGGCATTATTGTTTATACATAGCTTAGTGCAGGCAATTTAACATAGCTAAGTCAGCTAGAGAGGCAGGAGAAAAATGCATTACCCTGAGCAAATCCTCACAGACATGGGGGACAATATGCAGTCTTCAGTCAGTGAGCAGAAGTCAGGCTTGAACCTCAGTGCCGTGGTGCTGTAAGACAGAAGTCTTATCACTGAGCTGTAGTGTTCTTGTATTATTTAAACTGGATATTTAACAGATACTGCAGCACTGATCTCTGGAAGATTTTTATATCATTTGGGGTTACCCCTGACCTTAATGTTGCTTTCTTATGGGTAGATGTAGTAAGGACTGGGATAAACTAAAATGACTTTTACTTGCAGTCATCTCATTGCCATTAAGCAATTTGGGGGAGTGGTCTCCCTGGTGTTAGTCATAAATAAATAACATTAAGAATTTTACCTTATATGCCTCTAGTCAGGAACAACACTTCAGGATGTGCAAACAGAAATTTTATTTTTACAGCGCTGGGAGACGGTCTTCATACCAGATGTCAAAATAGTCTCTCTGAACAGAGACAAGCCACATTTTTTATACATTTTTCTTATCAAATCTAGTCATGCACTTTCATTACATTACAATGACTGTGTCCTATAGATAACTTTGCAAATGTCCTCATCCCTTGTGATTTTCACCTCAGACTTCATGTGCGCACCTTTTTATACATGATTCACCTGCTTCCAAGGAGTCTTGTTTTTGACCTTGGATGTCTCAAACCTGCCCTAGCAACAACGCACTCTTAGCCTGGAGGAGTCAGGCTAACAAATTCCTTTTTGTAATAACTACATGCCTCACTTCCTGCAACACGTACTATTCTCTGTTATTACATACTAAAATAATGCAATTTAAAAGACAGCAATAGTGCGGCTTATGAAGCTGTATTTTTTCCCAGCCCTGCATACAAATTATATTTGCTTTTTAACAATCGTATTATAGCATCATTAATAAACTGAAATTAATATACATTTTAATAAGCTGGTCTTGTCCCATTACAGTTTTCTCCCTCTGACACTATTAGTGTCATACCATACATATAATTATATTTTTATTTTTCTTAACTTGATAAAATGCACCTCGGCGTCATAATATTTATCATCAATTGTTGTTAAAATAGAACTGTTATTGATTTGTGCATGCAGTGGCATTTTATGTGCAGGTGAGTTTAAACATTTTGTAATCACTGCCGTTAGAATAGAAAATACCAAAATGATCACAAATACAATAAAAAGTACAGTGACAATACCCTGGATTATGCTAGTTCCTAGGTTACCAAAAATACTGCCAAACCAAGTGTCTAATTTTTGGATTTGCTGTTCAACTCTTTGGCCCTTTGTTCTATGAAGTTTGACAGTGTTTCCTGTTCATCATGATAGTCGCTAACATATGAACAGCAACGACTCCTTGTGAGGGCACATGACCCCCCTTTTGCAGCAAGCATTATATTAAGTGACATTCGATTTTGTAACACCACAGTTCGAATTTTGGTCATTTCCCGATTTGCCATTCTGATGTGATATGAAGTTTTGTTGGCCACGTTTTGTAGAATTTGAGCAAGCATGGTGATTTTAAGCATTGTCCTTTGCACTCTATACCCAGGAGTAAAAATTGAAAATGCTTGTTTAGTTTAGTGGATTGCTCGCTTATTTCTCAGCCCACCTTATGGTGGGTGTTCGAAATGTTGAATAGCAGGAGTAATATAGCCTACAAAGCAACATTCAGACCAGTCTGTAGGCATCCAGGGGTAGGCACAATTACCACAGATGTAGTAATGGTCACTTATCATGCCCATACACGCCCCCAGTCATAGCACACACTTTTATGCCTGGTGTCATTACATTTGCTCTTTTCTACTGGTTCAGTCCCATTTCTGGCATAACGTCTCTCCATGATGTGTGCAAGTTGAAGAGACACAACCTTTGAAAACTCAGTTACATTACGCCAGGTTAAGCTAATGTCATTAAGGTCCTTTTTAAATGACACCTGTGATGCAGGGATAGGAATCATAGGAATCCCTGCCTTAGAATAATGAGGTATATGCAAACATATTTAGCAGTTTGTTTTGTTTAGATTTTTGGCATATTGCTGAAGGACCAGCAAGAAACTGTTTTTTCTTGACCAGTTTATAGAAGGGAACAGCAGCATAAACAAAGCAAAAGTACCTGTTGTCAGTGAATTCATTATGGACTGCTACTGAAGTTGACCTTGTCACTGGGCAGATGATTTATCCGTCGCACCTCGATCTCCATCTGTTGGCTGCGATGATTCACCTGGGATTCTTACACAACAGGTTTTCTTACATTGAGATGAATGGATCCACATTGGTAGTCCTGCACAGCGAACAATGGTCATGGTCGTCAGCAGGACCTGGAAAGGACCCTTCCACCTCGGGCTGAGACTGTTCTTTCTCTGGAAAATTTTAATGTAAACCGAGTCACCTGGTTGTAGTTGGTGACAGGGCTGGTCAGGAGGCTTTGGTAACGCTGCTCTTACTGTTCGATGATATTGCTGCAAAACATAAAGGAGTTTCTTGCAATATGAAATCATAGCATCATCTGACAAGGTTAAATCGGCATTTTCCACTGGAGGGGTAGCTGGAAGGGCCATGGGTCTCCCCATTAATATTTCATACGGACTCAACTTTCTGGTGGCATTGAGCACAAATCTTCAAAATTGTATTTGTAAGGGTCCTGTTCACCCTTTCTACTAACACAGATGACTGTGAATGGTTGGGGCAGTGAAGACTCAACTTAGTATTAAAAACTTTACATAGTCCCTTAAGCAATGCATTATTAAAATGTGTTCTCTGGTCGCTATTAATAGTACATAGTATACCAAATCTCGGTATATAGTCATACAGAAACTTTTTGACAATTGTAACTGAATCTGCTTTGCGACATGGGTAAGCCTCCACCCATGCAGAGAACATAGAGACCATAACCAAGATAAATTGAAAATGATTAGTCTTAGGCATCTGGATGAAGTCCAGCTGTATGTTAACAAAAGGTCCCCAAGGTGGAGGTAAACATGCAGCCTTACTGCTGGCATGTTTACTTAAATTATATTTTAAACCTACACTACAATTTCATACATACTGAAGTATCAAAGAGGAGACATGAGGGTCATACCAACTTTGGGTAATTTGATTAAATAAAGCTGTCTTACCTGTATGGGCCGGTAGATGATATGCCCTTAGCAGGTAAGGTAGCAAAGAGGCAGGCGCCACCAGTCGGCCGTCCAGATGTCGCCATATGCCATCAGAGGATTTTTTTTTTACATCCATCCTTAAGCCACCTCAGAATTTCTCCCTGTGATGCTTCAGCTTGAAAGGCTGACAACTTTTTAAAATCAAACACATCACTACTGTTGTAGTTTGTTGTAAAGATCTGTGCATTTAACTGACAGTTTTCTACTGCTTGTTTAGCAGCTTGGTCTGCCAAATTATTGCCCTTTGTTACAGCATCTATTCTCTTCTGATGAGCACAACATTTGATTACAGACAGCTTTTTAGGTAACAAAAGTGCATTTAACAATGATTTTATGTACCCTGAATTTTTAATTTGATTTCCTGAAGAGGTCAAAAACCCTCTGTCTCTCCAAAGTTGCCCAAAATCATGTACCACCCCGAAAGCATAACAGCTGTGAAAATATTGGCCACCTTGTCTTTGGCTAACTCACAGGCTTTTTGCAAAGCCACTAGCTCAGCTATTTGAGCAGAGTCTTTGTTGCAACAATATTGATGTTCATCGTGTTTCACTGTTGCAGTCATTGCACTTGGGTTATCCTGCTGGCAGGCTACCTGCAGTCGGCCAGAATTCCAAAGTCTAGGTCCGGCGTCTGTTGCTGTCGCCTCTTCCCTGACGTCAGTACACCAGGGGTATAAAAGATGCAGCCGACATCATTTTCTTCAGTCTTTCTTGCCGCGCGGTGCCTGAAGCAGAAGCAGTTCGCAAGTGCCGGTCGGCCGACTCCTGAGATTTTTCGAAATAGCTTTATTGAAGACTTTGGTTCTGAAATTCAAAGTACCCCATTGGGGAAACTTTTTCTTGCTCCAGACCGATGTCAGTAAAAGTTAACAATTGTATTTCTTGTGGGAAGCAAATACCTCATAAGGATTTTTACTCTTACTGTATTCCTTGCCTAGGCCCTGACCACGACGTTGCTAGTTGTCGGTTTTGTGCTAGATTCAACCAACGCACTATTAAGCGTTGGTTTTATTTTGCTTTACATTACTTTGGCCGAAGATTTAACTACATAATGTAGTCTGAACAACCGACGACCGGAATTCATAAACGCAAAGACAAAGCAAAGACAGGCATCCGAGGTCCAAAACCGACGACAAAGCCTCTTCTAGGCCAGTCGCCGGTTCTCAGCGGGCACTTTTGCAGCCCCTGGCACCTGCTACCTCAGAGCCACAGGCCGCATCCGACTCCCACGTGGAGACACCTAGGCCTCTGGAAACTCAAGGTATTGGGCCTGTAGAAACTATTCCCTCAGATTGGTCCGGAGCCGCTGAGCAGGCATCGGCTTCTGAGGGTGTTTTCAGACCTTCACAGCTTACTATTAAGTCCACTACAGCAGCCAAGGCAAAGTCAAAAACACCATTAAAGACAAGGAAACAAGTACAGCATTCTCCTGGACAGTCATCCACGCCAAAGAAACAGATGCTTAAAATGGCCGAGGACCTAATTACTTTGATCAGGGGTTCTCATCCCCCTCCTGATAAAAGGCCTAGGCAAAACACTGACTATGACTCCTCTGATCAGGTTTCTATTTCCTCTGATTATTCTTCTGATCAGGGATATTCTCTCCCTCCCTATGAGGACTGTGATGCAGAAGAATCTATACCTTCAGCCTCTCCGCCTGAGGATTACTCTTTTGGGGAAACCTTGCACACCATGAGGGAGCATTTCCATTGGGAGAGACAGGATTATTCAGAATCCAAGAAAAGGCTCAGAGACTTTCTTTTATTGCCTCAGCACAGGCCCCTGGCTATCCCCCCTGTGCTTGATATTGTTGATAATGTTTTCTCTGAATCCAGTTTGCCTCCTGATTCTTTACCCCCTGCACCAGTCAAGCCAGACAGGTACTACAGGGTCCCAGACTCTCATACATTTCTTTATAGAAACCCTGTTGCTGACCCAGAAACAATTTCTCAGGGTCCCAAAGGAGTTAAAGCTTCCACTGCAAAAAAAACTGTCCCCTCTGATAGGGATTCCAGAGCTCTGGATAGATGGGGGAAAAAGTTTACACTTCTGCTACTTTAGCTGTAAGGGCTTTAAACTGCCAGTTTCACATGCTTAAATATCAATAATACCTAATGTCTTTGTTAAAACAGAAAATGCTTACAAACTCAGAATGTCCTGACAATAAGGAAATGCAGGATTTATTGCATGCAGCTGAACAAGTGGGAAAGCATACTCTGCAATGTGGTTTTGATTCATTAGAGGCTTCTTGCAGAGCCGCAGTTACAGGCTCTGTCATTCAAAGGCATGCTTGGTTAAAAGAACAAAGTTTACCTGAACATGTTAAAGTAAAATTATTGGATGCTTCACTACAGCATGATACTTTGTTTGGTGTTAAGGCAGAAGAGGTGTTAAAGAAAATGGAGGATAAAGCAAAGTCAATGCAGACAGTAAAGGATTTCTTACAGGTTCAGCCACCTAGATTTAGCAGAAACTGGCCTTCTAAAAATTGGTCCTTTCCGATGTCAGACAGGCCACAAAGAGGCAGATACAGACGCCCAAGAGGCAGATCTCAGCCCCAAGGCTCATACAGACCTAAACAATGGGGTGCTTCAGCCCCCAAAGGAGGAGAAGACAAATCACAACCTTATCGGAAACCGTCCCAATGACTTCCCTCTACAAATGCCAAGCACTTACCTTTTGGCAGCACCCTTAGGGGGAAAGCTAGCACTTTTCTCACAAAATTGAAACATGATCACCCAGGACAAATGGGTACTGAATATTGTGTCTCAGGGTTACAGGTTCCACTTTCACACCCTTCCAAAATCAAAAGGTATGCCAGACCTGCCACAAAACCAATGGACAGAGGCACAAAAAAAAATGTCTGCTCTCATGGACATGAGAGCTATTCAAAGAGTACCACAGCAAGAACAGGGACAAGGTTTTTACTCAAGACTTTTCCTGGTACCCATAAAGGACAAAGCCTGGAGACCAATACTGGACCTATCAATCCTAAATACTTTCCTGGATATTCCGAAATTCAAAACGTTAACACTGCAGCAACTTCTACCCATGCTGGGCAAGAAGGCTTGGCTAGTTACTTTGGACCTCAAGGAGGCATACCTGCATGTCCCAATCAGACAATCTTGCAGAAGATACCTCAGATTCATAGCTGGCTCGATGCATTACCAATTCTCTGCACTGCCCTTTGGCTTATCTACTGTGCCCAGGGTCTTCACAAAATGCCTGGCACCAGTAATTGCATTTTGTAGACAAAAAGGAATTCAAATATATCCCTACTTGGACTGCCTTATCCAAGCAGAGAGCAAGGACATTCTACTGAAGCATCTGGTGTTTGTAAAAAGATTACTAATTTGCCTAGGGTACACAGTAAACAACAAGAAGTCAAAACTAGTGCCCTCTCAAGAGATAATATTCCTGGGTGCAAGCTTAAATATAACTGCCCAGATGGCTTATCTCACGCCAGACAAGCAAAGGCAACTGACTCATTACTTTCAAATGATGGCAACAAAGACCCAGCTCCCTGCAAGAAAAATTCTGCAGGCTCTGGGCTTCATGGCATCCTGCATTCTACTAATTCCATATGCAAGACTGCATATGAGGAAACTACAATGGTATCTAAAAAGTGTTTGGACTCAACATTGCCACAGCCTGGAAACAATGTTTGTGTCTTTCGGCTTTTCCCGGTTAGGGGTCGCCACAGCGGAACTCTGGTCCGCTAATGATTGGCAGTTGATTTTTACGTACCGGCTTACCAGGCCTGATGCACAACCTTCAACGAAGGTACGCCCATTCACGCATGTCTCCACGCAGAAGAAGCTCTAGCTGAGAATCGAACCGGACAGTGTCTTACTGTGAGGCGACAACGCTACCGCAGCACCACCACCGCGGGTACAGCCTGGAAACAATAACAACTCTTATTCCCTGCCTGCAACAGGAGTTTCGATGGTGGGCACTGGCCTGTCACCACAACAAGGGACAGCCTTTCACCTTACCCACAGCCAGGCAGAGAATAACAACAGATGCATCGGATTATGCCTGGGGGGCACACATGGCAGGAAAATGTATTCAGGGCTCATGGCCCAAGGAACAAATGCATCTTCACATCAATCAAAAAGAGATGCTAGCTGTACAGGATGCCCTGACAGCCTTCAAGGATCTACTACATCCAGGACAACTATTACTAAAGATGGACAATACCACAGTTATGTGGTACATAAACAAGCAAGGGGGCACACATTCCTACCCCCTCTGCAGGCAAGCCATGACTTTGTGGAACACAGCACTGACCTATCAAGTACATCTGCAAGCACAATTCCTGCCAGGAAAGAAAAATACTCTGGTAGACGAACTAAGCAGAAATCTCATGGATCCTCACGAATGGAAACTAAATCCACAGGTTTTCAGCATGATAACAAGGAAATGGGGACGCCCAGACATAGATCTTTTTGCCTCCCCTCACAACTGCCAACTACAGAGGTTCTGCACAAGAACTTATCACTTACAAGCATGGAAAGTGGATGCTCTATCATTCAGCTGGAAAACACTGACAGTTTATGCCTTTCCTCCACTGCCTCTTCTTCCCAAGGTGCTCCTAAACATCAGACAAGAAAAGCCAAAAATGATTCTGATTGCCCCAGACTGGCCTTGCCAGCACTGGTACCCAATCCTAAAGAGCTTGTCTCAAGGCCCAGCCTGGGCTTTACCTCAAATTCCTCATCATCTGACTCAACAAAACAATCAGATTCTGCACAGTCAACTCAGAACCTTAAATCTGGCTGCATGGCAAATAATATAGCCACTCAGACCACACCTCTCTCTACAGCTGTTATGGATGTCATTTTAGAAACCAGGAGGCCCAGCACTAGGAAATTTTATGCAGAAAAATGGAAGAGATTCTGTGCTTGGAACCAGGCACAAGGACTCGAACCACTTGTTCCAAATATACCTCAGATTTTACAATACCTAACTGAGATGCTGGACAAAGGCCTATCCTTCTCCTCAATTAAGATCCATGCCTCTGCCATTTCAGCTCATTACAATACGGAACCTCCTATTTTCTCTCATCCACTACTAAAACAGTACCTCAGAGGGGCAAAAAACATAAGACCCCCAAGGAGAGCACCGATACCTACATGGGACCTCAATTTTGTTTTAGAAAAGCTCACACTGCCTCCTTTTGAGCCAGCCAATACAGCTGATATAAAATTCTTATCATGGAAAACTGCTCTGCTCCTAGCAATAACTTCAGCAAGAAGAGTCTCAGAGTTACAGGCATTAATGGCAGTGGAACCTTTCATGATTTTTCATCAGGACAGGGTTTCTCTAAGGACAAACCCAACATTTATGCCAAAGGTAGTATCCAGTGTGGCTCTTAACCAAACCATTCATTTGCCAACATTTTATCCAAATCCCCAGAATAAAGGGGATTGACTTCTGCATGCTTTGGACATACACAGACAGCTACGCTTCTATTTGGACAAAACAAAAGCTTTCAGAAAGACTGAGCAACTGTTTGTAGCTTATGCTGCAGGATCACAAGGAAAGCCTATCTCAAAGCAGACTATTTCAAAATGGATAGGACACTGCATTCGTTTCTGCTATTCACAACATGGCAAATCAGTGCCTAAGGGCATAAGGCCACATTCAACCAGAGCAGCAGCCTTCCTCAGAGGAGTACCAACCAAAGACATTCTAGAGGCTGCAACCTGGAGTTCAGTGCACACTTTCACCAAGCACTACCACTTACCTCTCTACTCTAAATCCAGAGCAGGCTTTGCCAGTGCAGTTCTGCAGGGCCTTGTAGCCTCTCCTAATCCGATTTAGGCCCAGCCACCCAACTTCAGCTTTGGGATTGAACCCAAGTGTAATGACTGCAACAGTGAAACATGGTGAACATAGTACAGTTGTGTACCTACCATAAATGTAGATGTTCAAGTGTATTCACTGTTACAGTCCAGGTTACCCACCCACCATTCCCCTTTTCTTTGCTGGGACTTTTCTGTACTTCTCTATTCTATACAACCCATGTGGTATATTTGCTTGTAGATGAAGGAAATGTTTATTTTAGTACATGCATGCTTCTTGGCATACTTTTTAGCCTACCTATTTGGGGGCACCTGACATCTGGGGCAAGAAAAACTTAAGAAAATGGCGTTGGCTGCATCTTTTATACCCCTGGCGCACTGACGTCAGGGAAGAGGCAACAGCAACCGACGCCGAACCTAGACTTTGGAATTCTGGCCGACTGCGGGTAGCCTGCCAGCAGGATAAGCCAAGTGTAATGACTGCAACAGTGAATACACACTAACATCTACATTTATGGTAGGTACACAACTGTACTTTTTCTTGGTGCAGACTGCTATTCCCGAGATCAACTTTTTTGTTTGATCTCTTCCACAGGAACCATCCACAAACAAATGCATGTCAGCATTGGGTATAGGAGTGTCCTTTAAGTCCTCCCTAGGAGAAAGCAAATAGTTACACACACAATCATGCTCTTCACCATCCTCAGCAGTAGGCAACAGAGATGCAGGATTTAGAACAGGACAGTGGATTAGAGAAATAGATGGATCAGAAAGAAGTGTAAGTTCATATCTAGTTAGACATGCAGTCAAGAAGGGATGAGTTTTATTTTAAGTAATAAAGATGATTCAGAGAAGACTGATAGCTACTGTAAGATCCTACTCTGAGATATTAAATGATCAAGATAACGTACCTGAGGTAATCATTGCTGTAATTTTTTTTTTTTTTTTGTTGACACTTTGTCCTTTTCTTGCAAGGACAGTCGGACGATGCAAGGTATGTTGTTAACATTGCTGAAAGGAATTTGGTGCTATCAGTAAGTCATTTACATATTGTACTAACACAGCCTCATTTGGAAATGTCACATTCTCCAAATCGTTTTTAGAATTTGAGAAAATAATGAATGAGATTCAGTATATCCTTGTGGCAACCATGTCCGTGTATATTGCTGTCCCTGATAAATGAAAGCAAACAGAAACAGACTGTCAGGGTGAATTGGTATGGAAAAGAATGCTGAGCATAAATCTATCACAGAAAAGTAATTAGCTGTAGGTGGTATGCAACTCAGTATTGTTGCTGGATTTGGAACAACAGGAAAAGTAGGTAGTACTGCATTACTTACAGCCCTTAAGTCTTGTATAAAGTATCCTTTTCTGGCTTTATTATTACAAGGGCTTTTAGCTAGTAGTATTGTTTCTTGATGTATTAGAGACTGAATTACAGGTATGATTCCCTGCTCTGCTTCTGGCTTTAGTGGATATTGTGGAACTCCAGGGAAAGGTTTTGATGGATTTAATTTTATTTTTACTGGTTCTGCTGATTTCAGTATACCTACTTCATTTGCATGCTTAGCCCATAAGTTGGCAGGTACCTGCTGTAGTAACTCTTTATTCGCCTGTATGCTTCCAGCAGTCTGTTCTTCAGCTTCTGCTAAAACTGTCAATACTTCCCCCTCTGATTCTGTTGGACCATTTAGATACACCCCTTCTGGGGTACAGTAAATAGTACAACCCAGCTTACACAACAAATCTCTTTCTAGTAGGTTTACTGGTGCAGTACTACTCAAAGGAAAGAATGTTTTTTTTGATTGGACCTAAAGAAATGGTTATATGTTTTGAAACAGGATATGTAACCGTAGCATTTGTTACACCAACTGCCTTTACTTTGTTTTTATACTGGTATTTAACTGTCTGAAGTAACTTTTAATACAGACTAGTGTTGCCAGTTTTACCAAGAACAGAACTGGCTTGACATTTATTTTTACTTTAACATAGGGTCTTTTTTTTTTTTTTTTGTAGTGGCAGCAAAAGGGATTAAGATTTATTTTTGTTTTATTACCCTACAATAGTCAGTACGGTGATTTGCAACACTTATAGTAAAGCATTTTCATTGACTGTTGTATGTGATGAAGATACTAAAGTAATCAAGTATTTTATTTACTTATTACTTATTTATTGACATTTAATTAATGTGAAAGTTTGACTGGGTAGGAGCCCATTTTCAATGGAGGCCGAGGGAGAAAAGCTCCAAAATATTACAAAACATTTTAAGAACAATAATGTTACAGTCTTTAAAATAATATAAGAAATATAACTATAATAAATATAAGAAATAAATGCAGTTTATACCAAATTAGATATAATATGAAAACATGTCCTCCATGTGGTCGCGTGGGTTTCCTCCGGGTGCTCCGGTTTCCTCCCACATCCCAAAGATGTAGGTGGATTGGACAGACTAAATTGGCCCTAGGTGTGAGTGCGTGCGTGTGTGTGCCTTCTGTGGAAGGTTGGGCACTGGGCTGGCAAATCGGCACCGTAAAAAACTCCACTGCCAATCATGAGCGGACAAGTGATCCGCTGTGGTGACCCCTTACCGGGAAAAAGCTGAAAGAAGAAAAAGAAGTATGCCAGTCTATAAGCACTTGATTTTGTACAGAGTTTGCAAACCCTGCATGAAGGTAGCTGCAATAGCTGGTTTAGCTTGTTCATTTGGATCTGGCATTTCTAAATGTTTAGTAAACACTGTTTTAAGATGACTCAACTAATCTGCAGGGGCTTTCTCTTTATTTTGCGTACATGCCTGACACACTTTTGTAATTTAGCAGTGCTATAATTTTATTTATTAGTGCATTTCCTGTGGGAATAAAATTTAGTTTAGCCTTTTCAAGTAACTGTGTTCTTATTTCATTGGAGTAACTTTCTGAAGCATCTGGTTTAAATATGTCAAAGTAGGGTTGTAATAGTTTTTTTTCTTTTTTTTGATTTCCTTAAACCTTTATGGACGTTTTTTCTTCTTCTTTTAGTTAGAAAACATTTAAACATAGTTTGCAAATCAGCATTAGCCCCCCCCCCCCGCTATTTTTTTTAAGGTGCCAAAAAAATCTTCTGCAGAGGCAATAGCCTCTTGTTCTATCCTATCATGTGAGCGCTTGTGATGAACAACAGGAGTGTCAAACACTAGTGCTCCTGTTAGAAAGGTAGAAGCTTGCTGAGAATGATAGGAATAAGGAAGGAAAAAAAACTTTTTAACTGCAGATGCTGTTCTAAAGATGAGAGCTAACAGCAGAACTAAGTTGAGATGTAACAGTACCATGCCTGATCTTGTGTTAAAAAAAAAATGCAGAGGTCTGAGTAACAGCAGA
This sequence comes from Protopterus annectens, assembly GCF_019279795.1. NCBI lineage: Eukaryota > Metazoa > Chordata > Ceratodontiformes > Protopteridae > Protopterus > Protopterus annectens. The sequence goes on along the minus strand of NC_056742.1, from coordinate 264,241,875 downwards.
ATCTTTTTCAGGAGCCACCCATACCAGGGGTGGGGGGTGGGGTTCAGTAGCTACTAGAGAATTATTATCCTCTTTAAAAGTCTCTGCTTTTTTTTTTCTCCAAACCTGCCAAAACAGGATAAAGGGATCCCTTTTTACTGGTCTGTACTGCTTTCTTAACATCTTTTACTTGCTGCAACAGCTGTTTATTAGCATCCCGTAACCCCCTTAATGTTGACTCTTTTTCTCTTTCAAGAGCTTTGGTATACCAAGAATAGAATACTGACATTTGTTACTCACTTACTTTGCTTTGTTTTTTTCTTTTAAAATGCCTTTCAGTGTCAGCAATTTAATCTTAGCACAAGTTCCATTTAATGGAAATACCCCACCAGAACAATTCTGGTAGTAATTCAGTAAGTTGAAACCAGTCATACAGATATTTACAACTTTCCTTCCCATAATTAAAATACATAAAATATGCAGGTGTTCGCTTTTCAGGGATTTGATCTTGCTTGCTTATTTTTGCTCCCATTTTTCTTATTTTGTAAATCAGTAATAATAAATATGTTAGGCTTACCTTACATCTCCTGGGTTCTGGCAATTCCGAAAACAGAAAATAACTGTAGTAATTCACACACCAAAAAAGGGATGGAAGGGTAGGAAGTCTGTCACCATGCAGCAACAGAGAAGAGGTTTCGATCAGCCTTTTCCCACAGCACCCCTTTGCTTTCGTCCCTGTGTGAGCTCAAAAAGTTACAGCTCTAGCATTGCGGTCAGGATAACGGGGCGGATAGTTACTGTGTCCATAACTGACCATTCTTTCGGACCCACTGAGGGTACTTTCACACAATCACACTGTTAAGTCCCAGCATGGTTTTGGGCTCATGAATTTTTTTAACAACGCATACCTCTACATCCTATCATGCGGTAGGCTTATGAATTTGTTTTAACAGTATATAGTGTACATCCCAATCATGCTATGGGCTCATGAACTTGTTGTATAGTCTACATCCCAATCATGCGGTGGGCTCATGACCTTGTTTTAACTTTATTTTTAGCTTTTAACTTTTTCTTTTCTTTCTTTCATACATTCATACATTGACTGAATAAAAACATCTCTCATACTTTTTACCTTTCAATCCTGAGGGTACCGCCGTCGACACAAGGCGCCTCCTTGTGTTAATTTGTCCTTTACTGTATGTGCGCATACGTTTACTATACTCATTTACTGTGGGGTCCTCCCACTATAATTGTATATCTTACAACCACTCAGTCAAACAAAAACGCAGTCATGTACTTGTATTACAAAGACAGTCATGCACGTATACTACAAACACAGTCATGCACCTACATTTGCTAAATTGTCTAAAAGAAAAAGAAGGAAAAAAAAACACAAACCAACCCTTTTCCCCTTGCAAAACAATTTCCTTGCCAAGTATGTTTGCACACCCTGAATAGCTGCAAATCTGAGTCTCTGACTATTCCATACATAACAGTGTTGAATTCACAGAAAATCTGTGATGGGCCCTATTCCAGGACTGCCCTGCAGCAATACCAAAGTTCAGATCCAGAGAACGGCACCAAATTGTTAAAGTCATAAGAATTTTACCTTATACGCCTCTAGTCAGGAACAGCACTTCAGGATGTGCAAACAGAAATTTTATTTTTATAGCGCTGGGAGACTGTCTTCATAGCAGATGTCAAAATAGTCTCTCTGAACAGAGACAAACCACATTTTTTATACATTTTTCTTATCAAATCTGGTCATGCACTTTCATTATGTTATAGTGACTGTGTCCTGTGAAAACTTTGCAAATGTCCTCATCCCTCGTGATTTTCACCTCAGACTTCATGTGAACACCTTTTTTTACATAATTCATCTGCTTCCAAGGGGTCTTGTTTTTGACCTTGGATGTTTCAAACCTGCCCTAGCAACAACACACTCTTAGCCTGGAGGAGTCAGGCTAACAAATTCCTTTTTGTAATAACTTCATGCAACACATACTATTCTCTCTTATTACATACTAAATGAATGCAGTTTAAAAGACAGCAATACTTTGGCTTATGAAGCTTGTATTTTTCCCATCCCTCCATACAAATTATATTTGCTTTTTAACAATCGTATTATAGCATCATTAATAAACCAAAATGAGTATACATTTTAATAAGCTGGTCTTGTTCCAGAAAACTGGTATCCTAAATGTGTGTGTGGTTTTGTATAATGATACATATGCATCATGTGGTGGCTTAAGTTCATTTTGAGCCTTTGGTACTGTGGGTTTCAAACACTCACCATGATTTTTAATTTGTACATATTTATTTGTGGTAGGTCCATTTTGTTGAGAGCAATTATGTCAAATGGGGCATCTTGTTGAAATTGCTCCCTACAAAGTGATACAACCCTTTATTTTTTGGAGAGCAGACTGTGCTTTCCCTGCCTCAACAATCCTTGTCAAATATGTTAACTCATGGGCTATATCACTTAGTAGAAGGGGAACAGTTTCACTGAGCCCCCCCCCCACTTGACAAAATTGCTCCCAGTCTAATGGGTTGCTCTGTTTTATTCATTTTAATATATGTTGATGGGACTGAATTATTTGATGGAGATGTGGAACATCCATGTAGCGGTGTAGTGCAGTTTATTTTTTATGTACATGGCTAATAACTTGGCTGTTGATCTTGTAAAGGTGAAAGTTCTGTTTGCTTGGATGCTTAATTGAATCAGTTTTACAGTGGAAATTGTATTTTTATCATTTCTTTAAAAAAAAAGACTGTTCAAAAAATTATCTGTCTGAATTATTGAGGACATGTATAATGAGAAAAATACTGATCTTGGGAGTCCCTGTAGGTGCACTTATTGGTGTAACTTCTGTAAAATCGTACTGTGCACCATGTGATTACTAGAATGCAGTGAAACTTGATGAAAGTAGCATGTTTGAACAGGAATGCTTCTTTGTTGCAAAACTTTTAGTTATGTACTCACCATAACTTCAGATGTTTGGGATCCATCTCGCCTACATTCTGACTGATGGGTTCGGAGCCGATCCCTCGGCTCCGACTCGGCACGCTTATGCCAAAGAGCGAAGTCTCTTATTGGCTGAGCTTACTATATCCCAGGATGCACCACTACCAGTCCCCCAGATCTAGTTTGTCCGCATACATGCACACATGCACGCTCTGCTTATATAACATCGTCAGATGAAACAAGATAAAACAGTAGAACTCAAAACCGTTCAATCTCTTCTGATCTCCAAGGCAGGGGGAAGGAGGGTGGGTATTAGGAATGTGAGATGGATCCCAAACATCTGAAGTTATGGTGAGTACATAACTAAAAGATGTTATGTGATCCTATCTCGCCTACATTCTGACTGATGGGACAGCGTCCTAGCACCTGAATCCTGGGTGGCTCACTGGAAAACACTCCTGAGTACCGTGGAACCAAATGATGCTCGCCCTTTAGATGCCACATCCAATTTGTAGTGGGAAATGAAAGTGTGCGGATTGGACCAAGTAGCCGCAGCACAAATCTCCGAGATAGCAAGCTTGGAATGAAAAGCTATAGAAGTCGCCATAGCTCTGGTAGAGTGAGCTTTGATAGATGTTGTAAGTTGCTTATTCGAAGAAGAATAAGCCTGAGTTATACAATCTCTAATCCATTTGGAGATAGTAGCTTTTGTGATGGTTTTGCCCAATTTATTGTCTGAGAAGGACACAAACAATTGGTATGATTTACGAATTTGTTGAGTCCTGTCTAAATAGAAGCGCAATTGCCTGTGAACATCCAATTTATGGAGAGTGTATTCAGCTTCATTGGAGAATTTTGGAAAGAAAACTGGTAGCTCTAGGGATTGTTGGAGACAGAAATTAGAACAGACCTTTGGGACAAAGGATGGATTAGGTCTAAGTGATACTCTATCCTTGTGAAAAATCAAGTACGGTGGTCTGATAGACAGGGCTTGAAGCTCTGAAACTCTTCTTGCAGAAGTAATTGCAACTAAGAAGGCCGTTTTCCAAGACAGATATTTTAACTCACATGTAGCAGCCGGTTCGAAAGGGGAAGATGTTAATGCACGAAGTACCAAATCAGGATCCCACGGAGGCGCAGGATGAAAAACTGGGGGTCTTAACAGACCCGCACCTTTAATGAAAGTTTTGCATAGTCTGCTGCTCATCAATGGAGGATCCATGGACTCGTGGAATTTAGAGATAGCCGCTAGTTGGACTTTAATAGTAGAGACAGAAGATCCTTGATTAAACAGGGATGTTAAGAATTTCAAAACCTCTGGGATAGGAGCAGTGATAGGGTCTAAGCCCCTGAGTTGAGCCCAGATAGCAAACCTCTTCCACTTACTGAGGTACAATTTCTTAGTGGTGGGTTTGTGGGTCAAGATAAAATGTGAATAACTTCCGGGTCTAATGTGTGACTTCTGACTAAAGTCGGAAGTGGAGGAGCCAAGCTGTCAACTTCAAGGAGTGAAGGGACTGATGCTGTCGTCCCGACTGATGAATTAACAGATCCGGAATTAGTTCTAAAGTCCACGGATCATCCACCGCATGTTTCTTCAGGTAAGGAAACCATACCTGACGAGGCCAGTATGGGGCAATCAGTATCATTGCGGACCCCAATTGAGAAGCTTTTTGAATGACTTTGGAGAGAAGTGGAATCGGAGGAAAGGCATAAAGTAGCCTTGTTGGCCAAGGTTGTGCTAGAGCATCCATAGCTGCTACTCCCTGATGTGGAGTCAAGGAGAAGAACCTTTTGCACTTCATGTTTAGTGGAGTTGCAAATAGGTCGCAGCACGGAGTCCCCCATCTCCGGAAAACCTGAGCTGCTACTGTTTTGTTTAAGGACCACTCGTGAGGAGAGAGAATTGTCCTGCTTAATCTGTCTGCCAGTATATTTGATTTCCCCGGAATGTGGGTCGCTACCAAGAAACGGCTGGTAGCTACCGCCCATTCCCACACCCTCATGGCCTCTCTGCAAAGGGGGTAAGATCTGGTCCCTCCTTGTTTGTTTAGGTACCAGACCACCGACATGTTGTCTGTGTGGATGGCGATTATGCCCTGAGGGAGAAACCTGTGTAAGGCCTGTAGGGATAGAAGTACCGCCCTCATCTCCAATACATTGATGTGGAGAAGAGTTTCGTCTGGAAGCCAGGAGCCCTGAACTAACCTGCCCAGACAATGCCCCCCCCACCCTGTCTGGGAGGCATCTGTCGTCAGGGTGACCACTGGAGAGGGAATAACAAAAGGACTTCCTTGATTTAGATTGGATGTCTGAAGCCACCAGCGAAGGTCCCGTTTGCATGTTTCTGTAATTATAATGGGATGATTGAGGGGAAGGTCCTGAAAGGACCATTGAGTTGACAATAGCCACTGAAGAATCCTCATGTGCAATCTTGCCAGAGGAACTAGAAGAACCGTGGCAGACATCGAACCTAAAACTTGTAGGACCATCCTGGCTGGGGCTTTGGATCTTGAAATCAGGGCTTGAACCTGGCCTTGTAAAGTTTGGATCCTTTCGGTCGGAAGAAAAACGCGCATCAATCTTGAGTCTATCTCTGCTCCTATGAATCTTATGCGCTGAGAGGGCAGCAAGACAGACTTTGACCAATTGAATGTAATTCCCAGGGTAGCACCCAGGGAGATGGTGGCTTTGAGGTTGTCCATTAGTAGATGCCTGGTGGTGGCAGTCAGGAGCCAGTTGTCCAGATAGGGAAACACTTGGAATCCAAGACTCCTCAGGTGAGCAGTCACTACTGCCAAACACTTGGTGAACACCCTGGGGGCTGTGGTGAGACCAAAGGGCAGTGCACAAAATTGGAAATGACTGTCTCCCAGGCTGAAGCGCAGATACCTCCTGGACGCCTGATGTATCGGAATGTGATAATAGGCGTCCTTGAGGTCTATGGAGCACATCCAAACATCCTTCTCCAACAATGGGAGAATGGATTGTAACGTGACCATTCAGAATCTGGATTTCGTGACGGATTGGTTTAGTCGGCTGAGATCCAAAATTGGTCTCAGGTCCCCTGTCTTTTTTGGCACTAAAAAGAACCTCGAGTAATTTCCGGATCCGATCTGGTCTGTGGGGACCGGTTGGATGACTCCTTTTTCTAGCAGCTTTAAAGCTTCTGCGGCTGCAATTTCCCTTTGACTGGGTGGTGGGTCCGGGATTTTTTTGGACGGTGGGGGTGAGCATATGAATGGGATGGTGTAACCTCCGGCAATGATCCGAAGCACCCATCTGTCCTGAGTGATTGACTCCCAGGCTTTTAGGTGCTTGGCAAAACGGCACCCGACTGGCTCCGGAGCAGCACAGCCGGGCAATCCCTCACGAGGTGTGGGAGGCTGAAGAGCCACAAAAGGACTCGCGGTCTCCAGAATTGCGGGGCCCTCTGCCGCCTCTGGGACGGCGTCTCCCAGAAAAATTTCCCCGTCCTCTGCCTCTGGAGGGGGAATCTTCCTGCTGTTGAGGAAAAAACTTACGTGATTTACGGAACCACATCTTCCCTCCTCCTTTAGCCTTGGGATAAGGCCGAAAGGGAGTGGAATAACGGGCACCTACGGCAGATAAAGTTTTTCCCTCTTGTTCACAGCGGGTAAGGGTGTCTTTAACCTTAGGTCCAAACAAAGAGGACCCATCAAAGGGAGTGTCGGCGAAGGAAGACTTGAAGGCCTCCGCAAACTGACACAAGCGGAGCCAGGCTTGTCTCCGTAGAGCCACGCCTGTGCCTGCCGCTCTACCCGCCCCTTCGGCCGCATATGAAATGAGCCTCATGGACGAGTTAGAAATTGACGTAAGGATAGCCAACTGAGAGCTAACCGACTGGGCTAGCTGCTCAGGTAGGTTACCCGAGAGGGAATCTGACAGCTCCTTGACCAGATCCCTCTGAAGCCTGGTAAAATGTGCCAAATAATTCAGAGACCTTAAAGTAAAGGCCGCTGAAGTCAGGGTGCGCTTCCGCACCTGTCCATGCTCCTAGACTCCTTATTAGGAGGATGGACGGACGTTGAAGCCTCAGCCACGCCCTGTTGTGTAGCAGATGCCACCACCATGGCATCTACAGCCACGCCTTTAGTGAGGAACTCCTTCTCGGGTGGGGCAGACAAAAATTTATTAGGACGAGAAGGGACTGGTTCCACGGTATCTGGATGTTCCCACGCCCTTCGACAAACTAAATCCAGGAGCTCGTCGAAGGGCGGAGACACCCAGGAGGCGGAGGGCTGAGCCCCAAAGGCCTTGAGGAGCACTGACTCATCAGCAGAGGGGGGTTTGGATATCCAGCCGCCTCGTTGTTTGAGGATCTCTAAGATGTCTGCAAATGAGACATCATCCGAGGGCGACTGGGACCCCTCCGCATCATCAAGATCAGTGTCCGATGTAATAGACTCGGGAGTCCACGTGCTTCCTCTTGCACGATCTCTTCCTTGGGGTTCCTCTGAAGACAACTCTGAAGAACCCTCAGGAGGAGGGGAACCCCCAATGGGGGTAACCTCAGGCCCAGGGGCTCCGCTGCCTACGGACAGGGGAACTGCCAAAGACCCAGTCTCCACGCCCAGGGAAGGTGCCGGTAAAGCCGGAGAGATGGTCAAGACTTGGCCAAGGCACTCCTCATAGCTCTGAAAGCCGGACCCCCAGAATCCTGGGAGTGTCCGGTCCCCGGAGCCATGATAGCCGACGGAAGTCCCGCAGCCGAAGCACCGAGAGGGAGGCTCGGAACCGATAGCATAGGTCCCGAAACATCACCCCCGGGTCCAGCCGAAGAAGTCCGTGTACCAAACTCGGACCCGAAGGCCCGGGTTGGAGTAAGGGTCGGAGCCGACCCTAAGATCTCCACCGGCTCCAACAGCACCTGCTCCGACGGAGCCGAAGCGGTCGGAGGAGGAATAGCAATGGGATGGGCATGGGCTATCGGCTCCGAAGCCAACTGGGTCGGAGCCGAAACAAATTTTTGAAAGACTGGGGACTGGAACAGTCTTTGGAGCACCCTGTCTATATCCGAATCCGACATCCTCGATGACCGAGAGGATACTGAACGGGTTCGAGATGGCCTCTCCAACGGCCCCAAAGGGCTAGGGGACCGGCTCTGAGGCGACCCGATGACTATCGGCGCCGAAGGAATACCCACACTAGTTTCCATCGGTGCCGAGGAGGACTTCGGCGCCGAGGAGGAAGTGTCTGAGCGGGCAACCTTTGTCGGCTCCAAGACCAGTGGAGCCGACGAAGGTGACCCGCCTCTCGATGCCCCAGCCATCGGCTCCGAAGCCAGAGGAGTCGAGACTGGTGGCATCGAGGCAGACCGTTCCGCCCTCGGCTCTGAAGTCCTTGGAGCCGAAGGAGAAGCCTGCCTATGTCTTTTGGCGGTCGGATCCGACGGACTGGTCGGAGCCAACGCCCTTTTCTTTTTAGCTGGAGAAGGAGAGGATGCCAAAGCTTCTTCAAAGGAAGGTTTTGTTAACCCTTTAAGAATAAGTTTATTTTTCCTCTCCTGGAGGACCCTTGAGGAAAAAGCGTGACACACACTGCATGACTCTTGTAAATGTTTTGCACCCAAACAATACACACAGAGCGAGTGATCGTCTGTGATAGACATCTTGAAATTACATTTGGTGCATTTTTTAAAGCCCGAAGGCCTAGGATTCTGAGACATTATAGCAAAAAAATCAGTAATCCCTGACAGAAAAAACACTATCCACTGACTTTCTGTTTTACTGACACTACCTAATAATCGGTTTACAGTTGCCGATTAGGTAAAGAAACCGTAACAAATAACTAAAGGGTACTTTGAAACCCTCTAAGGTTTAAGGGGGGTTGACTGACCGGGAAGGCCCTAAGATGAAGGAGGCCTAAAATCAAAATCAACGCCCAATCACACAACAAAGTCTTCTCACAAACTCCAAACACACACAAAAGTGAAGAATAGCCGTTAAAACAGCTTTTTATGACAAGAACAGCAAAATTCTGACAGAAAAAAGTTAGTAAAAATACTACTCAGCTCAGCCAGCTCGAGACCACGTCTTCGCAGGTTAGCGGCAAACGAGATCTGGGGGACTGGTAGTGGTGCATCCTGGGATATAGTAAGCTCAGCCAATAAGAGACTTTGCTCTTTGGCATAAGCGTGCCGAGTCGGAGCCGAGGGATCGGCTCCGAACCCATCAGTCAGAATGTAGGCGAGATAGGATCACATAACATCATTGTTCCTTTAACAAGTTCACTGATTCCTGTAAGAACAGATTATATCGTTAAAACTTTCTCTGCTGAAATCATTTTCTAAAATGTACTATGTGTAGTGAAATCATGTGCCAGTAAGAAATGTGTTGAATTGTTGACTGAGGGAAGAGATCCAGATTGTGCATGCGTGTGTTTATGTCTGTGTGTAAAAATGCGCAGGAAACATATTCTGCTAGTTTGTGCATTAAAAAAAAGAGATAAAAGTGATACTTTTAAAAAAATCTAAACCAATGATCATATTTCAGCTAAACTATAGTAAGTACATTAGTAACTAAAAGCTGAGGAACATCATTAATAAGTTGGGTTTTAACTGAAAAACGCATATGAATTGTACTGTATTCAGAATTTTCTGATGGAGAATATTAACAGGCCTGGAACAAGTTTTTATTACAGTAGAATTATTTGGTTTTTAATTTTTGTTTTATATTACAGAAGGAGCTGCTTTGCTTATTGCAGACTGTAAAGGATCTCCTGTGCCAGAATGCCTTCAGCCGGTTACATTTCTCGCTGGAGATCTGGCAGGCTCAGGTATGTTAAAACTGTACTATCTACATTTTCATTGCTATTTTAAATGGCATTAACATTTTAAGCTTAACTGCTTGACATAAGATCTCACTTTGCATTTAGAATTAACATTGTTGGTGATCATATGCTGGACTTCCGTCCTGGTGTAGTAAACCGCTTAAATACCTAGTTACCAAGGCAGGCAGAGCAGCATTAAGCAACAGAAGGTAGACAAGCTAGCAGTCCAATTATCTCAACAAAGAAGCATGTGATTTTTAGGTGTGTGTATTTGTAACATCAAATGTAACTCAGATTGAGGATGCTGAGCCAGGAGTTGTACATTCACCCATTTGGAAATTGATGAAGTCTTTCTTTAACTCCTTCATGCCAGATATTAATAACATTTATGCTAGTGCAAAAATGACCATGGTCTGAGTTCCCTGATTGTTGGTTAGCTGCTGTAAAACTGCTTGTTCTAGCTTGTTTTCATCCCAACTAATCTTGTACAGTTCTCCCAGCATGTGGGTCCTTATCAATTTAAATACATTTGTGGAATGAAAATTTCTATCTGGGAAGTCCCATTATCATTAATGCCCCAAGGAGAAAAGCTCCATGTCATTGTAAAAACCTATATAAATAACATTAAAATAACTGCAGATAGAGACATCCTGAATATGAAATTATAAGTAAGAACTGTTGGTATAGAAGAAGTAACTGCCATGTTACATACGTCCAAAATAATCTTGTAGTGGTAACAGCACTGCAGAATGATGTTACAAGAATCATTACAGTAAGCCTGTGATCATTTGCAGAGTCGGTCAGTTGCCTTAGTGATTTCTGTTTGATTTTCTCCTTTACTCCGTGAAATAAGTATTGCCATAATCCCCCCTATAATAAAATTAAGCGCAGGGCTGCTAAGATTTTCTTATGTAACTTTTGTGTCACCTCTCCAATTGCTAGTACTTGTCCCAGTTTCACATTTATGTTGTTCCATGGGCAAAAACAGTTGTGCTGCAGCATAAAAGCATCCCACACCTTTGCAGTTTCTTGAGCTGTTTATCTAATTTGACACAGGTATACAATTACAGTGGCACAGGTATAAAATTACAGTGGCACAGGTATAAAATTACAGTGGCACATCTTTAATGTATTACAAATGTAGTTGCATGTATGTGCTGCATCTTTCAGAGGAAGAGGAGGAGTAGGAGGTATACAGTGGCAGTAGTGTAGCTGTCCCTTATGATTCAGATCTGCTGAGCCCTTACAACTCCCAGACTGTCGGAAACCTCTATTTGTCACCACCTCCAGTACTGCACATAAGCATAATTAAAGCCCAGCGTCAAATATATTTCATTCCTTGTATATAGTTAAATCACCACTAAATAACTTCTCCTTGAACAGCAGTAATAAATATTAATTTCTATACCTACTTTGCCCTATTGAGGGCTTTGAGGTATCCAGAGGCTATCTTGGCACAGGTATGCTGCTTGTTGATTAGCTGAGCTTCCACTTGTAATTAGGTGTTTCACTCTTGTGAAGCTGAACCATGAATGTTTTACTTCCATTTTTTAGTGTTATTCTGACATCATCATTTCTCTGCTTCTGATGAATGACCAAATCTTGATCTGGCATGATTGAAGTTTAACTCTGACAAACTGCAACCACAATGAGTGGTTTGATTCTGGATGCACCTTTAAATGACTTATAAAAATGTATCTTTCTGTCTCACTTTTGGCACTGATGTATTTCATGTTATTAAATAGAAAATGCCATGGTTGGGAGGCAGTATGAGGAGAAACCTCAAAGTACAAACCTAGTGATAATTTAAAAAGTCAGTCTGAGCAGCAGGTCTTTGGAGTTAAATCCAAACAAATGTGGGAAGAATGGTGAGAAAGTTGTACACTGGCAGTCGTCAGAAATAGGGAATTAATCCCCAGATCCTTCAATTAAGAGGCAGAATCAGTGATCACTGCCTTTCCATGCTGTGCAAAAAACTGCTCCCTATGAATCGGGTAGTGGAGAAGTTAATTTGAGTCTATTTCTAGAGTTATCCTATCTTTAATGGTTTTATAAATTTCCTTAAGTCATGGTTTTCCTTTTTCTGTCTTGTGAGCACTACCAGCTAATGTTGGGGATGTGACCTGTTAAAACCCTTTCCCATTGACCAGTATTTCTTCAAGCACAGTAGATTCTGATGACAGGAGCAGAAGTGGTTATTTACTGGCCCATTCAGCAAAAATGAAGTTTCTATATGGGGATACCAGGCTGTCTATAAATATGATGAAAAAAATGCAGTTTTGGACATTTGTTTCTGAGAGAAGGAGAAACTGTGCATATTTACTGTACACTGTATAATAAACAGGTAAGTAAGTACACATCCTTTGTTGAAGGCAGAGTTGCACATATTTTGCATGTAATTTCCCATGAAATATGCAGAGGCTGGTCAGTTCTGGTGGTGTAGAGGGATAAAGGACTTGACTACAGCTTATTTGACTTGAGTTCAGTTAGCTGGTTAAGTGCTTGTCAGTGCTGGCAAGATGGGTATGGACATGCCCATCTGGGGAGGGGGGTGGGGGTGGATGGTGGACTATTAAACATACAGACACAGTCCTTCAGTGGAGGGATGTGCCACAGATAGCAAAATCTGAAAAAATCCTTGGGGCAGGCTTTTGTTTACCAAGACACCACATGTTGGTAGTTTAGTAATCCACAACTGTGTGTGGGTATCATCAGGATTTACCCACAAAGCCAACCGTGGATAAATCCTGATATTCCCACACACACTGGAGTGGATTACTACTATTATATAATAACATTATTTAAGAATTAAATTGCTTACCTTTTTTAAGTAATATGTTTGTATAGTGGCACTTATTTTCCTTCAGCTTGGTCTTCTCTTTGCTGATATACTGCACTTGCTATTGGGACTTGTGCTCCCATGCTTGCACAGTACATCAGTGCAAGAAAAGCAGTGGAGAATCTCTCTGTCACATTTCTTTATCTTCTTTTTTTCTTTCTTTTTTTTTTTTTTTTTTTTTGACTATTTAAAAAAAAAATTAAAATCTTTTTGATTAGTATGACAAAACATATGAGGACATCGGGTATGTTTCTGTTTCTTCAGTTTTGCAGAATGTGCCTGATTTTTCTCATTTTGGTGTGTGCTTTGTATAGAATTCTGTTAAACAACATATACTTACAAAAAGCCTGGCTGTTCAGTGTACTTCAGTGGCTGGCCTTTGTTCTTTTGCTATACGCTTGTTTTATAGCAGGCACACTGGTTAGGTTATTTGGTCAGTATGCTCTTTTTTGAATACTAATGATCCTTTATTGTATACACTTTATAACAATTGCTTGGGAGCAAGCACTCCCAGGGAAAAGATGATGCGAGTCTCCACAATGATATTTGCAGCTCTTCCCTACCCCCAGCCCGGTGCATGGGGATAGGCTATAGAAACTTTTATCAATGCCAATATGCCAGCAGAAATGCAAAAAGCCCTAATGGTTGCCTGCATGGCAACCCTCCTAAAAGCTGTCACTCCCTCATACTATAATGAGGTCATTTCTGGATATAGGAGAACAAATGGGCAAAATTCAATTTGAGAAGGTTGGTTGTTGATTGGCAGGCAAGGGGACGTAATGTGCCTAGGGGGGAAAAATATGCAGAGGTTGGCTTTAGATGTGTTACTCTCTTCAATTGTGCATTTTGCCAACATAATCTCTTCTGGTAGTTTAATTTGTGATATTTGTCCTTTTACCAAAGCATCACTGTGCCACAGCTATAAAACCACAGCAAACAAGGGCCATGTTTTCAGAATTTTCTTTTCTGTACTGATTGATTACTTTATATGGTACATAGCTTAAAGACAAGTATCTCAAATGTTGGGTATAGCATCAAGATTCCCCTTGGTAGTTCCTTTGGATCCGATACCCCTTGTCTGCTGGTCAGCATTTAACATCTTTCCAAATTGGCATGTACTTATCCTGTGTCTTGATCCCGGTTAAACCCATTACATAACTTGATGACTTCCTGTCTTGTCATCAGACTGATAGTAAAAAAAAAACAAAAAAAAAACTGAATGAGTAGAAAAGAATGGCGCTAATACCTTGAGATTAACCTCTTCTAAGCCTCAAGTCCCTCTTGGGCATCATGGATGAGAGCATAAACCAAACCCCCACCAATGAAACATGATCCTTCCCCCTTGGAGACCTAGGAGTCTGTGGACCACTTGTAGTATCACTAAAAGTTGCTAAGTGAAGGCAGATAAAATTCCTTTAGTTTCAAAAGGGTAGGTAAGCTACAGAACATTTGCTTGAAGTGGGGACTGGCAAAAGGCTGCTGATAGTCATGAACAAACTTTTGTTCTGAGTCGCTGCATTCTGATTGTCCTTTTTTAGAGTAATTATTTCATTGCCATAGGTGTATAAGAAGTTACGATTTATTATTCCATTCTAAAAAAGTTGATATCCAAGCATATTTTTTCTAAGAGTTGATCCGGTTCAGCCTGAATTTTTGCAAAAAGTTCTGCTTTCCCTTTAATGGTTATGCTCGTGTAAATTTACTGTCATAATTAAATTTCCCTTGACAGGTATTGATGAATGTGCCGTATGTTAGCATATGCATCAGCACACCTTCAAGCTTATGTGAACCTCTGTTAGACTTTAGGAGAGCTGAATGTTGTGCTTTTTAAACTTGGATTATTTGTACCACATGCTGTAGCGATGTGCCTGTGCTTATGAGGGACTTCACACCAAGTTAATACCGCTACAGCAGTTTCCATAGTCCACATGGTGAGGACAACCCAAATTTGCCAAAATTGAAGGAAGTTAACAGTACCCTGTTATCACTTAAATGTGAGTAGGGGGGTGGCATGGCATTTTTAGGCATTACAAAATATACTTAGAAGTAGCACGCCACCAGCACTCAAGTATTAATCTTAAATCTCAGTCATATAGCAAATGGCTATTTCCCACAGAATGCTTAGCCACTCCCACATTGTGTTCACTGATACAATGGCCACTTGCTTTTTTTTCTGTAACATTTTCATTGGCTTGAAGATGTTTACCACGTATTGTCTGCTAGAGTTGCAGAAACAAAAAACTGATCGATTTTATCATAATATGTTCCAAGATATGTTTTTTTTCCACCTACTTTTGTGGAATGTACCATGTCATATACCCTTTTGCAAGGCTCAAAGTGTATTGGATCCAGTTGTTGCAGTAGAATACAATATATTTGCTTTGTAAATATTTGGTAATGTTCTTTTATCTGATTAATTTTCTAGAATTTTTATATAACTGTGGTGTGATGAATCTGCAGTGTGGCACCCCCCTGATTTGCTTCTCCTTTGCAAGCTTTGTGGTGTCTGAGAGATCAAACTGTATCTAAATTACACCGTAACTAGTCTCTGTGCTAAAACAAAGTATTGTGTAAAAATGCCCAAAGTGCATTCCCCTCTTTGACGGTAAAGGGAAGAATGACATTCTTTCTTTGTATTAGTGTTCTTAGAATATGTATCTATACACTGGGGAATACTGTACAGGGTCATGTTTAAGACCACATGACAGAGACCGGAGATTGATGAGGGCAGCTCCTGTGCATTCTAAAAGATTATACACCCCGGGGATCACTTCTGTGGCTCTGCACGACAGGGGCACAGGAAAATAACTTTCTTGGGTGGCACAAGCCAAGGAACCTTGTTGGCTAGGCTTACTTAGGCCCTTGGGCCGATAGCCTAGTACCTACCTATGCGTATTTCATTTAACCATGTCAACTGACCTGGCAAAAGTGACTCAAGTCTTAGCTGGACTGAATTTGAAATTATTATGAGTTATTCATTTAAGGAATGAATTCAGGTGATCTTCTGAAGAAAAATATTTCTGCATACTTACTGGGAGAAGTATAGCTGAATATTATCAGCATATGTCTGGTAAGAAATACCACTCCTTGCACTGACCTTCTCGTGTGATGGCATGTACAGAGTGAACTATAAGGGGGTCAGTACTGAGCCCTGAAAAATGCCACAGGTTAGTGAGTACGAGCCTGACAAATTCCAACCAGACACTACTTGCTGACTTCACCCCAAGATAAAAGATGCAAAGCATCCTTTCACAGATTTTGTCCCTGTGGCATAGTATACAACCATAGCAGTTCCATTGCACAAGTGCAGACCCACAACAGACACCAGAAACTATAGGACAATTTGTCTTACAGTTATAGTTTGCAGAATCATGGTGTACATAAATGCTTTGCTGTTAAACAGTGAAATAGTTTGACAGACATAGCTTGGACCCAGACCAATTTGGACTTGTAAAAGTTTAGTCATGCCTACTTAATCTAGCTGGGTTCTTTAAACTGGTCACTGAAGCCATGGATGAAGGCTTAGCTGTTCATAGCTGTGTTGAAGGCCTTTGACAGTTCCTCATGGTTGTATTATGTGTACTGTCCCAGCTATATGACAACTCTTATGTCATCCACTGGAGAGTTATTCTTCTCTCCAGCCTGTCTCACACTGTTAAGTTGGTGGTGGGTGCTTCTGTTACACTTGGGGGGGGGGGGGACTGTTGTCAGCAGTGTTCCTCAGGTTTTTGCTCTGGACTCCTCCTTATTCGGCATCTACATTTCAGATGTGAAAACAGATGTCAAGAAACTATGGCTATGTTTGCTGATGAGTGCAAGCTAGCGGTAACTGTCAAATCTCCCTTTCACATTTTGATATCTCAGCAGGGTACGGACTATATCAGCACCTGGCCTATCAGTTAGGACATCACCTTAAATAGCAAAAAATGTTGTATAGTTCATAGGTAGGTACTAGGCTATTGGCCCTAGGGCCTATATAAGCCTAGCCAAAGGTACCCTGGCTTTCGCCACCCAAGAAAATTATTCGAGCAGAGCCACAGAAGTGATCCCCGGGGTGAATTTCCTATCTCCCATCCAATCATCAAGATTTTTCTTGAAGAGTGCTAATGAGGAGCTTTGTTTGATATAGATAGGTAGTTTGTTCCAGAGTATGAGAAGTCTCTGGGACAGGAATCTGTCCCTCCAGCATGTTCTGTTTATTGTGGTGACAAGGTTTAGGTCCCTAGAGCATGTAGCTCATAGGGATTGGGATTTCTTTAAGTGGAGCATGTCTAAAAGCTCTGGGTTTGACTTAGCTTTGTGTGTTGGGCAGAGATCGCCTCTGAGTAGGCGATATGCAACGGAGTAAAGCTGCAGTTTTTTGAGACTGTCTGCATAGGGCATCTCTTTGAGGCCGGTAATCCTTTTTGTGAGGTATTTCTGTGGCCTTTCCAGTTGTCGATGTCTTGTGAGGTACATACCAAAAGGGGCATTGTACTCAATAATGGGTCTAGTGAGTGACGAGTAGAGGGGAACAATGACCTCTTTTTTCCTGGATGAGAAACCTTTTGTGATGTGTGTGCCACATAGAAGGATTTCCTGACTATTGTGGCGATGTGATTATCAAAGGAGAGACTACTGTCCACCTGTGTCCCAAGGTCTCTTATCACACTTCCGTTGTTAAGTAGACTACCACCTATGTGGTAGTTCATGGGTACTGAGTTTTTACCAAAAGGAATGACAATGCACTTTTTGGCATTGAGCTTGAGGACATGGCTTTGACACCAGGCATCTGTCTCAGCAAGGCCCTTTTGTAGGATGTCCACATCTTTTGGAGTTTTGATTATGGCTCCTAGTTTGCAGTCATCTGCGAACTTCGTTAGCCAAAGACCTTCTGTGTTGGCCTGTATTTCAGAGAAGTAGATGCCAAACAGGAGAGGACCCAGGACTGAACCCTGTGGTACTCCACTTGTCATTGGTCTGAAGCTGGATTTGGAGTCTGCTACTTTCACAGTGTGGGTTCTGTCAGTGAGCCAGTTGGCAACCCATCTTGTGACATAGGGATTTATACCTAGTTTAGTGAGTTTATCTATAATTCCAGAGTGGGGGATGGTGTCAAAAGCCTTGGCGAGATCTAGATAGGCTGTGTGAACCACCTTACCCTCATCTACGGCTTTGGTGACTGCTTCAAAGAAGTCTATCAGGTTTAGGAGGCATGATCTGACTTTTACAAACCCGAACTGGGTGGGGTCCTGAGTTTGGAGATTACCAATGTCATTGTTTATAAGTTCCATGATGATATGCTCCATAGCCTTGCAGACCAGGCTCTTTAGGCTAATGGGGCGGTAGTTTCCAGGGTCTGTGGTGGCTCCCCCTTTGTGGAGTGGGATAACTGTCGCTGTGCGCCATTCAGTGGGCACATAACCTGAGGTGAGGCTATGATTGAACATGGTACTTAGGTGGGGTGCCAGTTCATTCTGTAGTTCATGTAGAACACAGCCTGGGATGTCGTCAGGTCCCATGGATGCTCTTGGCTTTGGATAGTGTGTTTTTTACCTGTGCAGCCATGATTACAGGAACTTTGCATTCTTCTGGTATAGAGATGGGCCCTTTAGGGGATGACAGAGGGGTAAAGTTAGCACTGAACCTATCTGCCAGGATGTTGGCAATATCCGTTGGTTCTGTATATTTAGTGCCATTGTGCTGTAACTCAGAGCAAATCTGAGTGTTGCCATTGAGATTCTTGACATAGCTATAGAATGCTTTGTGGTTGTCTTTAGAGTCAGTGGCGATTTTGTTTTCATAACTAGCTTTGGAGGATTTTATGAGGGATCTCAGCTTCTTACTGAAGCTGACCAGGGAGTTTCTCCAATCATGGGATTTTACTCTTTTTTTGCAACAGTTTCTTTCTTCTGTTGTAGAGTTTGTTTATGGCAGGGGACCACCAGATTGGCTTCCTTTTTTTGGAGGATAGCATCTTGGTTCTGTTCGGGATTGCACGATCCATGCACTCATGTAAGTGCTTATAAAGCGCATTTGTGTAAGATTCAGCAGTCATACCTCTATTGTCCGTCAACATGGGTGTCGTGAAGTTTGCCACTTCTGTCTTAAGAAGCGTGAAGTTGGCTTTGGAGAAATTTTTTACTGTGGTTTCCCTAATGGGGGGTGGGGGAGGGATGTGGATGTCTAGGGTGATTAGCTTATGGTCGGATATGACCAACGAGGAATTGACCTCTGGTGTGGAGCACCGGTTGCCCATGTTGGTAATAACCAGGTCTAGGATATTGCTGCCCCTGGTGGGGGTGTGGATACGTTGATCCATGGCATTGGAATTTATGAATTCCAGAAAACGTTGAACACAAGAGTTGGTACATGAGTAGTTTTCCCAGTTAATGGTAGGGTAGTTGAAATAGTCCATTATTAGGGTGTTAGGTTGTACCCTAATATTTTCCAGTGTATTAAGAAATGAGGAGTGGGAATCCTGGGACATG
Organism: Protopterus annectens; assembly: GCF_019279795.1. Lineage (NCBI taxonomy): Eukaryota > Metazoa > Chordata > Ceratodontiformes > Protopteridae > Protopterus > Protopterus annectens. Next base: position 264,222,830 of record NC_056742.1, on the reverse strand, counting down.
GTGGGGGATCTGTAGCAAGCTACAATTTGGATTGCGGTCTTGCCCAGAGTTAGTTGCACTTGGATAATCACGGATGCATTATGTTGAGCAACTAGCCTGGAGGTGTGGATATCCTTAATGAATATGGACACGCCTCCGCCTTTAGTATTTCGGTCCAGGTTAGGTGGCCGAAAGGTGTGGTATGAATTATAGCCTGGTAATGCAGGTGTACTCTCTGGAGCTTTGAACCAGGTCTCTGTCACTGCACAGATGTCGATATTCTCCATTTTAAGGAGTGCCTCGAGAGAGTGCATTTTGAGGTTTAGACTTCTAGCATTGAGTAGCAATACCCTCAGATTCTTCTTGCCTGTACCTGCTAGGGTGGTGAATTTGTCATTTGTACCTTGCCTAAAAAAGGCGCTATAGGGGTGGCTAGAGCCTTAGCCAGTATCCGGAATCCCAGGGGCGACAGGTGCAGGCCATCTCTGGCAAAGCATTGTGGCTTGTCGATCATGTCATCCCAGGCAGACAGATACTGGATCCCCTTAGAATGACACCAGAAGCTTAGCCAATTGTTGAAGTCAGTCATTTTGTCATTGTACTGTGGTATCATTCTGGGTGATGGCAGGATGCTACTCAGGGCTAGGGTCATACCTGCCTGGGCTACAAGATCGGACAGCTCCTCCATGTCCCTTTTCATGTAGTCCAAGGAGGTACGTCTCAGGTCATTCACACCAACATGGACAATGACAGAGTCATATTTGTACTTGTTGTGGAGTGACCTGAGTGCATGCACTATGTGGTGGATCCTGGCACCCGATAGGCAGCTGACAGTAACTTTCTCCTTGTTTAGCCTGGTGAGTGGAACATCAGTGTGCCTGACTATAGAGTCACGTATGACTAGAGTGTTGGGTGCGTTGTTATGCCTTATGGGCTGTGGTTGAGTGGCACACTGAGTTTGTGGGCTATGTGTCATTTGGGTTGTGTTGGGGGGTGGAGGTTGCTTGTGTTTCTGCTTTGGAGGTCCCTGTTGCTTGGGCAGATTTTTACTGAGAGCCTCCGCGAATGTAGGTGTGTGTTTTGTGTTTCTATGTGTGTGTTTTGGTGGTGTAGGTTTTGAGGGACTATGTGCTGAGTGTGGTGTGGTGCAAGTGTTTACCTTCTCCTCTTGACTGTCTAGTCCTGTCTTGGGTGAAGAGAGCTTTGCTTCCAGTTTGGCTATATAAGTGCATCTCTCACAGGTTGTAGTGTTGGGTGGTAGGAGGAGAGGGTTGTCTGTGTACATGAGGCAATTACTGCATTGCCCCAAGATGCCCAGATTCATCAGGTAGACAGGAGAAAACACCAGGGGCTGACCCTTAGACATGCCTGGATAGGTGCTTATTTGTCAAGTACTAGAAACTGTTTTCCTCTAGATAGTGAGGAAAGTTGAGTGCTGTAGTAATTTGTAGCTTATTTAGTGCTTACAATAAGTTCTGAACAAGTGCTGAAACAAAAAACTGGCTAGTTCTAAGAAACAAAATCAAGCTAGAAGGCTTCCCTCCAACACAGAAAGGCTTGGGGGCCTAGAAGCCTACAAATAGTCCTGGACACAGAAAATCTATATCCAGGCTAGCCTACCCACAGGAAAGGCAGGAAACAAGCAGTTTTTAGTGGAAAGAGAGAAAGGAGTACCAGAAACTAAGCTGATTGGCCTTCTCAAATGTTCTCCCTGTACTGGGTAGAATGAGGTAATGAAACTAGACTGGGAGGAGAGTCCCAGATCAAATTTACACTAGGGGCGGGCAACTGCAAAGCCACCAACTGTAAGAACAGCATATCAATAGGCAGGGAGAAACAAACTGCAGAAATGTTTCTCACAGCTGAAAAGCAGCAGTGAGCCTTTAAATGAAAGTTTTAAACAGCTAAAGGAGCCTCTAGAAAAAGAGTTTAACTGCAACAAGTTATCAGAAACAACCCAACAGATGCTTAATAAAAGTGGACAATTTCCAGTTAATACCTCACACACAGTGAAACTAGCTAGAAAAATACACAGTACACAAAGTGCTATAAATAAAGAAATAAAGAACAAAATAAGCAAAAACAGGATACTTAATGTTATATATTATAGTTCCGAGTTTGCTCGGTGTCCTTCCTTCGATTAGCTCAGTGTGAAATGGCAGAAACACTCACAACTTAACTTCTTGGGTAACAGAAAGTTGAAACCTGAGACAGCTTTTAAGAAAGAAATCTCAAAAGAACCAATGAGGTGCTTAGTCTAAGCTGTAGTCCAGGTGACCTCAGTCAGCCAATGACCTCAAACAATTCTCTCTCACTGAAATGCCTGATGGCTTTGGCTAAACCAAGATGTCCCTGAATATGTGCTCAGACACACAGCCTCCACAAACACTAGGCCCAAATACAAGCCTGAATATGGAAATGCTACAAATATCCCCACTACTTAGAAACAAACTGCAGAAATGTTTCTCACAGCTGAAAAGCAGCAGTGAGCCTTTAAATGAAAGTTTTAAACAGCTAAAGGAGCCTCTAGAAAAGAGTTTAACTGCAACAAGTTATCAGAAACAAACAACCCAACAGATGCTTAATAAAAGTGGACAATTTCCAGTTAATACCTCACACACAGTGAAACTAGCTAGAAAAATACACAGTACACAAAGTGCTATAAATAACAAAGAAATAAAGAACAAAATAAGCAAAAAACAGGATACTTAATGTTATATATTATAGTTCCGAGTTTGCTCAGTGTCTTTCCTTCGATTAGCTCAGTGTGACCTTTGATAAAGCACCCCTCCTTCTCCTACCATATTACTGTTACCCTTATCAAGACAGGTCAGAGACAGGATCATGTTGATAATGATTTTTTCCTTGATTACCATGTTCGTTTGTGTTTAGATGAGTAATTTAGAATGGTTTTCTTATTGATAAGGGTGTCTCCTTAGGTCATAGTAGTCTTGGTACCATTATATTCATCTGTTAGAACCATCTTCAAATACAGTACCCCTTTTGGAGTATACATAAGAAAGCACATTTGAGCAACTTGAAAGGACTCAAAGATTTCTTACCAAAGAGAGTTCCGTATTACACAATATAAATTAACATGAAAAGATCAAATGTCCTATCCCTGAGTTCTTTTTCTTGCAGACTTCTAAGGAGGAGTGACCTTTTGTTTGACCTTTTGAACACTGAAAGATCATACCCTTTTTGGCTTCATCCCACCTTGACATAGCTAACAAGCTAATTAACACTTGTACTGAAGACTTGAACTTCCATCTCAAGATCAACAGCAGTTGCTGATGGGTCATATTTATAACCCATTACATCCCCTGCTTGTAGACTAATGTTGTCTGAGAGCGTTTTGGAGGATTGCAGAGACCTTGCTGATGCTCAGCTGCACGTGTATCAAATGTCTGATGTCAATTGCCCAGCCAGAGGGCTTTAGATTAAGAAAACACCAGCTCCATAATTCCTCTCAGTTGATTGATCAAAACTATAATAAGCATTAAACTGCCGTTGGTTATTACAATTAGGAATCGGAAGTGTTCTGTAGCTACGCACATGTAGTTGATAGCATTGTGGATCTAATTGGTGCAGCGTCCTACTAAGTATAAAAACTGGTCAGATGCTGTTCTACTGAATATAATACAGATTTATGATAAGTTCATAGGTTGTTTACAGCCTACTGGCCTTCAGGAAGCCAGTTTCCCTTTTGATGCTTGAATTACCACATCCCATTTGGTGTTAGATTGGCCTTTCCCATCCCATAGTCAATAATTATGTAGTACCCCTAGTGAGAATGACTGGTATCATACCATAGATAATTTGAAGGGATTCGCACATGGCATAAAGCCCTTCAGAGCTGCTTCTGTCCATTAATAGTACAAGAACAGTCCTAGGATAAATTTTCTCTCTCTCCATAGATGCTTGAATATTGGCAAAGATGATCTTTTTTCTTACGTGAATGGTAAGTCTGTCCCAGAGCAGCAGTGTCCTCTGCAAGTTGTACCTATCCTTCTAACCATTTTGTTGATGTTGTAGACGTTGTTTAGATCCCTGGTCCAAGTATTTCTGATGCCACCTGACTTGCTGCTTTGCAGTAAATCCATCAGTGTTGGGTTGGAGGATGCCTTGTATGCCTGACATGTGTCGCCTCTTAGCAGTCTCTAGGGTACTAACTATATTGACAAATCTTTGACTCTGTCCATATAGGACATATTTTTAGGCCGGTATCCTTTTAGTAAGTTTTTTATGAGCGTTCTATTTGCTACATGCCAAAGGGGTAGTTATAATTAATGACTGGCATAATGATGGCTGAGCAAAGGGGGGACAATGACGTCCCTAGATCTAGATGAAATCTCTGATGTTCATCGTGTTACACTGCTGCAGTCATTACACTTGGGTTATCCTGCCGTCAGGCGGTTCCCCAGTTGGCCTGAGTTCCAAAGTCTTGGTCCGGCGACGGTTGCTGTCGCCTCCTCCCTGACGTCAGTGCGACAGGGGTATATAAGATGCAGCCGACGCCATTTTCTCCAGTCTGTCTTGCCGCGCGGTGTCCGAAACAAAAGCAATTCGCAAGTGCCGGTCGGCCGACTCCAGAGATTTTCATTCCGAATCCAGAACCAAAGTCTTCCACAAAGCTAAGTACCCCGTTGGGGAAACTTTTTCTTGCCTCAGACCGATGTCAGTAAAAATTAATAACTGTATTTCTTGTGGAAGCAAATACATCATAAGGATTTCCATTCCTATTGTATCCCATGCCTAGGCCCAGACCACGATGTCACTGGTTGTCAGTTTTGTGCTAGGTTTAACAAGCGCACTACTAAACGTCGGTTTGATTTTGCCCGACATTATTTTGGCAGAAAATTTAATTACATCATGCTGTTGGAACTTCCAACGACCAGGATACATAAAAAGCTTAAAGACAAGGACAGGCATCCGAGGCCCAAACCTGATGACGAAGCCTTTTCTAGGCCGGTCGCCGGTTCTCCGGTTTTCAGCAAGGCACCTTCACAGCTCCTGACGACCGCTTCTGCAGAACCTCAGGCCGCCTCCGACTCCCACGTGGAGATGGCTGGGCCTTCGGACGCACAAGTTTTTCAGCCTACCGAGGCTAGCCCTTCAGAGGGATCCGGAGTAGCTGAGCAACCCGAAGCTTCAGAGGGTGTTTTCAGACCTACTCAGTTAACCATTAAACCCCCTGCTAAGTCTAAGCCTGCCTTAAAAACAAAGAAACAAGTACAGCATTTTCCATTACAGGCCTCCATGCCTAAGAAACAAATGCTCAAAATGGCCGAAGACCTAATTACTCTGATCAGGGGGTCCCATCCCCCTCCTGATAAAAGGCCCAAACAGGATGCAGACTATGACTCATCTGACCAGGTGTCCATTTCTTCACATTCATCCTCAGACCTAGGGTATTCTTTACCCCCTTATGAGGACTCGGATGCTGAGGAATCAATACCATCAGTCTCTCCGCCTGAGGACTACTCCTTTGGGGAAACCTTACATACCATGAGGGAGCATTTCCATTGGGAAGGCCAGGATTACTCTGAATCCAAGAAAAGGCTCAGAGATTTCCTTTTATTACCTCAACACAGACCCCTTGCTATTCTGCCAGTGTTAGACATTGTGGATGATGTGTATACTGAATCCAGCTTAAATCCTGACTCCTTACCTCCAGCCCCAGTTAAACCTGACAGATACTACAGAGTCCCTGACTCACACAAATTTCTGTATAACAGCCCTGTTGCTGACCCTGAAACTATTTCTCAGGGACCCAAAGGGATTAAGGCCTCATCAGCAAAGAATCCAGTCTCCTCTGACAGAGATTCCAGAGCATTAGACAGATGGGGAAAGAAAGTATATAAGTCTGTAACCTTAGCAATGAGAGCCTTAAATTACTAGTTTCACATGCTAAAATATCAGCAATTTTTGATGTCTTCGTTAAAACAAAAAATGCTTCCAGATTCAGATCCTCCTAATTTTAAAGAAATGCAGGATTTATTGCATGCAGCTGAACAAGTGGGAAAGCATACTTTGCAATGTGGTTTTGATTCTTTAGAGGCCTCCTGTAGAGCAGCAGTTACAGGCTCTGTCATTAGAAGGCATGCTTGGTTAAAAGAACATACTTTACCAGATCATGTTAAAGCAAAGTTATTGGATGCACCTTTACAGCAGGATGTGTTATTTGGAGTTAAGGCAGAAGAGGTATTAAAGAAAATGGAGGATAAGGCAAAATCTATGCAAACGGTAAAGGATTTCTTACAGGTTCATCCACCAAGATTTAGCAGAAGTTGGCCAACAAAGAATTGGTCCTTTCCGGCTACAGACAGACCTCAAAGGGGCAGATACAGACGTCCGAGAGGTAGAGGTCAACCACAAGGTCCTTACAGACCTCGACAATGGCGTGCACCAGGCCAGAAAGATGGGGAAGACAGGCCCCAACCATATAAAAAGCATCCTCAATGACTTCCCATTACAGCTGCCAAATAACTCTCTCTTGGCAGCCCCCTTGGGAGGAAAACTAGCACTTTTCTATCACAATTGGCATTGGATCACCAAAGACAAATGGGTTCTCAACATTGTATCTCAAGGTTACAGGTTCCACTTTCACACTCTGCCAAGGTTAAAAGGAATGCCAAATCTGCCACCAAATCAATGGGCAGAGGCTCAAAAACAAATTGCAGCACTCATGGAAATGAGAGCTATTCAAGAGGTACCACCACCAGAGCAAGGACACAAATTTTATTCAAGACTCTTTCTGGTTCCCAGAAAGGACAAAGCCTGGAGGTCCATTCTGGATCTTTCTTCTCTAAACACTTACCTGGATATTCCGAAATTCAAAATGTTGACACTACAGCAGCTTCTTCCCATGCTGGGCAAGAAAGCTTGGCTCGTGACCTTGGACCTCAAGGAGGCATACCTGCATGTCCCTATCAGACAAAACTGCAGAAGATACCTCAGATTCATAGCAGGTTCAATGCACTATCATTTCTCTGCACTGCCCTTTGGCTTATCTACTGCACCCAGGGTCTTCACAAAGTGCCTGGCACCAGTAATTGCATTTTGCAGACAGAAAGGAATTCAAATTTATCTGTACCTGGACGACTGCCTGATTCAAGCAGAGAGCAAGGACATTCTTCTAGAGCATCTGGTGTTTGTCAAACAGTTATTAAGTTGCCTAGGGTACACAGTAAATGGAAAGAAATCAAAACTAGTGCCCAGACAAGAGATAATATTCCTGGGTGCCAGCTTGAACACAACGGCCCAGATGGCTTATCTCACGCCAGACAAGCAAGGACAACTGACTCAATACTTTTGATTGATGGCAACAAAAACCCAACTCCCTGCAAGAAAAATTCTGCAGGCCATGGGTTACATGGCATCTTGCATACTACTAATTCCATATGCCAGACTGCATATGAGGAAACTGCAATGGTACCTAAAGAGTGTATGGTCTCAACACTGTCAAAGTTTGGAATCAGTTATACCACTAATTCCTTGCCTTCAACAGGAGTTTCGATGGTGGGCTCAAGCTTGTCACCTCAACAAGGGACAGCCTTTTACTCAACCTACAGCCAGGCAAACAACTGACAACAGATGCATCGGATTACGCCTGGGGAGCACACATAGCAGGAAAATGTATTCAAGGCAAGTGGCCCGCAGAACAAAGGCATCTTCACATCAATCAAAAAGAGATGTTAGCTGTACAGAATGCCCTTATAGCTTTCAAGGACCTGTGCATCCAGGACAACTATTATTAAAAACAGACACCACCACAGTTATGTGGTACATAAACAAGCAAGGGGGCACTTACTCCTACCCCCTCTGCAGACAAGCCATGACCTTGTGGAACACAGCTCTAAACTATCAAGTTCATCTGCAAGCACAATTCCTGCCGGGAGAGAAAAACATACTGGCAGACGACTTGAGCAGAAACATCATGGATCCCCACGAATGGGAATTGAATCCACAAATATTCAGAATGCTAACACAGAAATGGTGGAGACCGGACATAGATCTGTTTGCATCCCCAATGAACTGCCAGCTACAGAAATTCTGCACAAGGAGTTACCATCCACAAGCATGGAAAGTGGATGCCCTCTCATTCAGCTGGAAAAAACTACAAGTATACGCTTTCCCTCCACTGCCTCTCCTTCCAAAGATTCTCTTAAAAGCCAGGAAAGAAGAGCCAAAGATGATCCTGATTTCTCCAGACTGGCCACGCCAGCACTGGTACCCAATCTTAAAGAATTTAGCACAAGAACCACCCTGGATATTGCCTCAAATCCCACATCTGCTGACTTAGCACAACCATCAGATACTTCACAGTCAGCTAAATACCTTAAACCTAGCTGCATGGAAAATTCCTTAGTCAAGCAAGCAATGTCTCTCTCCAAAGCTGTTATGGATGTCATTCTGGAGGCCAGAAGGCCTAGTACCAGGAAAGCCTATTCGGATAAATGAAAGAGATTCTGTGCCTGGAACCAGGCTCACAGCCTTGACCCTCTTGTCCCAAACATTCCTCAGATTCTACAATATTTAACTGAGATGCTGGACAAAGGCCTCTCTTTTTCATCCATCAAGATCCACGACTCTGCCATCTCTGCTCATTACAACACGGATCCTCCAATTTTCTCTAATCCGCTGCTAAAACAGTACCTCAGAGGGGCTAAAAACATAAGACCGCCCTGTAGAGCACCTACTCCAACTTGGGACCTCAAATTTGTTTTGGAAAAATTTACTTTACGTCCCTTTGAGCCAGCTAACACAGCAGAATTAAAATATATTTCTTGGAAAACTGCTCTGCTCCTGGCAATAACATCAGCTCAAAGAGTTTCAGAATTACAGGCACTAATGGCAGCGGAACCTTTCCTCATTTTCCACCAGGACAGGGTGTCTTTAAGAACAAACCCTACGTTTATGCCAAAGGTGGTTTCAAGTGTGGCTCTAAACCAAAGTATTCACTTGCCAGCTTTTTATCCAAAACGACAGAATAAAGGGGAGAGACTACTGCATTCTTTGGACATTCACAGGCAGTTACGCTTCTACTTGGACAAAACCAAAGCTTTCAGAAAATCTGAGCAATTACTGGTAGCATATGCTGCAGGAGCACAGGGAAAAGCCATTTCAAAACAGACTATTTCAAAATGGATAGGACATTGCATACATTTCTACTACACACACCATGGGAAACCTATACCTAGCAGCATTAGATCTCACTCCACCAGGGCAACAGCCACTTCAACTGCCTACCTCAGAGGAGTGCCTACCAAGGGCATTTTGGAAGCAGCAACATGGAGTTCTGTGCATAACTTCACCAAGCATTACCATCTGCCTTTATACTCTAAATCCAGAGCTGGCTTCACCACTGCTGTGCTGCAGGGCCTTATAGCCACCTAATGCCTTATAGAACCAGCCACCCTACCTCAGCTTTGGGATTCTACCCAAGTGTAATGACTGCAGCAGTGTAACATGATGAACATAGTACAGTTTTGTACCTTCCATAAATGTAGATGTTCGAGTGTATAAACTGCTGCAGTCCAGGTTACCCTCCCTCCTTCCCCTCTTACTTGCTGGTACGTACCTATATCTTCTACCCTTTACTACCTATGGGGAGTATTTGCTGGTAACTAAAAGTTGTTGTTTGCTTTTCCTATCTATGTTTTATTAGCAATTTGAATTGCCTATCCATTTGGGGGCACCTGACATCTGGGGCAAGAAAAACTGAAGAAAATGGCATCTGTTGCATCTTATATACCCCTGTTGCACTGACGTCAGGGAGGAGGCGACAGCAACCGACGCCGGACCAAGACTTTGGAACTCAGGCCGACTGGGGAACTGCCTGATGGCAGGATAACCCAAGTGTAATGACTGCAGCAGTGTATACACTCGAACATCTACATTTATTGTAGGTACAAACCTGTACTTTTTATGAACTGTGCAATATAAAAGGACTTTCTTTTGAGGCAATGGACACATTAGTTGAAAGTTAGGTCACTGTCCACATAAGTTCTCAAATTCCAAACAACTGGTTCAACTCTTAGGGGCATATTGTCAGTGGAGTAGTTCCCTGGTGTCGATACTTCCAAAAGGATATGTCAATGCATTTTTGGCATTTAGTTTGAGGCCATGAATCTGGCACCATTTAGTTCTTTGGGGCAAACATTCGTGCAGGATGGCTAAGTGATTTAATGATTCAGTAAATGCACCAAGCTTGTAGTCGGCTGCAAATTTAGACAGCCAGAGCCCTTTTGGTATTGGCTTTTACTTTGGAAAAGTAGATGCCAAGCAGGAGATATCCCAACACAGAAACATGGGGGACTCCACTGATGAATGGTCGCTTTGTGGAGGTAATTTCCTTTATTTTGATTTCCTGCATCCTATCTGTAAACCAGTTGACAATCAGAGGGTGACACGAGAGCTTATTCCAGTTTAATTAGCTTTTCTATTATGCCTGAGAGGAGGATTGTATCAAAAACTTTGTCCAGGTTGAGGTATGCATTGTGTACTATTTTTACCTTCATCCATTGCTTTGCTGACCTTTTCAGAAAAGTCCACTAGGCTGAGCAATGCATGACCGGCCCTTGACTAAACTAAACTGAGATGAGTCCAAAGTTTGGAAGTTTCCTATGTCCTTACTGATAAGTTGCCCTGTAAGTCTTTCCATGGTTTTGCATATCAGGCTTGTCAGACTTATGGGTCTGTGGGAGGTCCTTTCTTGTGTAGGAGAACTGTTGCTGTTCTCCATTTGTTTGGTATAAAACTTGTAAGGAGGTTGAACTTGAATAGTGTTTTTTTTGGGGGGGTGGTAGGGCTAAATCATGTTCCATTTTATTTAAGATGGATCCAGGGATATTGTCAAGACCCATGGAATGCAGTACCTTTAGCTTTTGATAGTGCTTTTAGGACTTGGTCCTTTGATAGCTAGAGGTAGGCCAGTTTAAGGTGCATCTTGAGGGACATTCAGAGGTGAGAGGGGATAAAGTTAGAGCTGAATTTGTTAGCCTGTAGGCTTGCTATATCTTCAGCCATGGTGCAGATAATATTGTTCACAATCAGCTCGGCTTATTTCTGTGTTCTGCTCCTGAGATTACGAACATGACAATCATTAGGCCTTTTTTTTTGCTTTTGGCTTGGGTAGCTATTGTAACCTCAAACTTGTCTTTGGTGGAGTTTTTTAGGCTTTTATTTTATTTTGGTGGGTTTTTTTATTACCAAGTTGTACTTCTGATATCCCCCCACTTTTTTTTTCTTTTACTATACATCTAAATACCTAGCTTTTTCATATCTGTAGTGTTATCTATCTCCCCTTTATCTTAATTTTATTTATCTCCTTCATTATCTTTATTGTATTCACTTACTGACGCAAGCTTACCACTGCAGTAGCCATCACTTTTGTTTATAGTCCAGTGTTGTACCTAATCTCATGCTGAATGACTAACCTTCTGTTACTGATATAACAGCCATCATTTTCAGCCAGTATCTCATCCTTGCATAACCAATTATCAGCTGTGGACCCAGAAATTCTTAATTCTTCTTCCTTGGTCCTCTTAATCTCCCTAGACATCTTAAAACTGCCTCTTAGTGACCATCCACTATTATTACCTAATACAAAGTCCATCTGCGAGAGAAATAGTAATGTATACATCCTGGAGATAGCTCTCTTTCATTCTGTCAGTAATTTTAAACCCACATATTCTGTCATAGTAAAAAAAAAATCCAAGCCTTCCAAGAGGCATGATAGGCCACATAAGCATCATACTGTCATGAACCCACACTTGTGTAGGTGCACCATCATCTGTGCCCATTGCTGTCTCATTGCCACATGCCTTTACAAGAGATCCTCAACTTAAAAAGCAGAGCCTTCAGCTAAAATAGATAAAACTAGGAATTTTCTTGTTAATGGCACTCTGCTGTCAAGACTACAGACTGTATGCTTACCAGACTAGTAAAGGACAGGTTGACTGTCAATTGTTTGTCAGGCACTAGGATTAGGGATTGTGTTGGCAAATGCAGACAAACTAAGAAATAAAGAAATATACTGTATACCGGATTAAGCAGCCAACGACTTGCAGATATAAAACTTGTAAAAAATTGTTATTTAGGTTAGTTTGAAGAAGCAGAGTCTAGCCGCGAAAGCGCTTACTTTTTGTTTAAATAAACATCTCTGCTGTGTGCTACCAACGTCTAATAATTTTTTTACAAGAACTAATAAAACTATTTGCAGATGTACCAGACATGGTAATGAAGCCTTGAGTTAGGAAGCATGTTTCACAAAATGGACTTGTTTAATAGTATTGACCACTAGATGAGACACCTCCACCTTTTCCACTCCAGTGCAAGCCTTGTCTCTTCTACTGTGAAGGCATAAGTCATAACATGTCCACATACCACATTAGATAGGAGAATGCACATTTGGCTATTGTGGAACCATTATCTCTTTACAAAAGACACCTTCCTTTTCTTGGAACCTTTAATGTCGTATACAGTATTTCAGTTTCCAGCACTTATTTGAAGTCTTTACCCTGATGAGACTAAGATTTGTGAGGATTTGGATCACTGTTGCTAAACCCAGTGATAACATGTGACATCATTTGGAGCATTCATGTGCATGTGTTTCTGCCAAAGTCCATGAATTTAAAATGCTTCTTGTGTTCCCATCTTATATCTACTACTTAGCTGCTGCTTTACTTTTTTTCTAGTTGTTAGTTCACCATTACAGCTGAAGGTATTGATGCTCTGAAGACATAAATAAAAGCTGTTTGGGACACACAATCTGAGAGTTCAGTCATGTCTGTCTTCATATAGACCAGAGAGTTGCATCTCAAGTCATTCACCCCAATATGTACTATGACAGTCATAACAGTAATTGAACAGAAGACACTCCCCACTAGCTTTTACCTGAGTACTTTTCTATTTTTGTGACAAAAATACAAGAGCTTGAAATATTCTGAGGTACACCAGCAGATATGTAACAAAAAATAATAGACTGAAATGCATTTATCACAATGGTACACCAAAACAAAAATAAGTGACTTCTTTATTTCTGTTTTTTTCTAGGTTCCTCCAGTTTTGGAAGTTTTATTCCTCTTCCAAAAGGAAAATATTATTGGCTTGGAGGAGATCTTTGAGAGGTGATATAAATCTGCATGCCAAATGTGTGATTTGTGTGAAATACAGACATTTAGGGCAAGGCAGTTTTAGTATGTTACATAGTGTAAATCTGTTGCACTGTGAAGCTGTAGTAACTAACTCAGGCTATGTCTGAGTAACATGTCCTGGTAAAGGATGAGTATCATTAAGCAGTAATACAACTGGAAAGGCCGCAGAAATACCTCACTAAAAGAATCACAGGCCTAAAGCAGATGCCCTATGCTGACCGTCTAAAAAAAAAAAAAAAAAAAAAAACTCCACCTATATGCTGTCGCATATCATCTACTCAGAGGCGATCTCTCCTTAACATACAAGGCCATGTCAAAACCAGAGCTGTTGGACATGCTACACTTAAAGAAATTCCAATCCCTCAGAGACACATGCTCCAGGGATCTAAACCTTGTCATCACAATGAACAAAACATGCTGGAGGGATAGGTTACTGACCCAGAGACTCCCCAGACTCTGGAATAGACTGCCCATACATATCAAGCAGAGAACCTCTTTGGCCCTCTTTGAAAGGAACCTTGATGATTGGATGGGAGATAGGAAATTCACCCCGGGATCACGTCAGTCGCCCTGCTAGACTGGGGTCCAGGGAAGTAAATACTGTGGGGAAAAATAGTTAGGGAATTGCTATGGCTAGGCTTGTATAGGCCCTAGGGCCGATAGCCTAGTGCCAACCTATGAACTTATACATTGTACCATGTTTGGCGGCAGGGACCGATTAGTTTTAATGGTCATGGTGTTTACACTTTTCTACACTGTCATCGTGAGGTCTTGCAAACAACCTAGACTTGGAAGAAATATCAAAATCATTTTAGGAAATGATGGTTAAGTTTAAATTTTCATGTAGTAAGTATTTATTAAAATGGTTTTACAATTTGTTTTGGCAAGTTTTAGTAGCTGAAAGTTTTATGCTTACTGGTTTTTTTTTTTTTTTTTTTGGTTGTTACGGATGCCGGTGCAATTAAGGTTTTCGATGAGGTGCATACTGATGAAAGAATATTACAGCTCTGTATTGGGAGGTGTAGTTATCAATGCTTCTCACAGGTAGCAGTTAAGGATTGGGTTATGGGGAACAATGCCAACTTATTGTGTGGAGTTCGTTATGAATCTGTTTTGATAGACAGATTTGCTGAACCGGTTTAATGGCATCAACAGAGGATGATTTACTTAGGTTGAGTTCATGGAATAGTAATGACCAGGCAAACTGGGTGAAGATAACAAGAGCATTTGCCTGATGAGATATAGTGGAGTTAAGACTTGAAATTCTAGTAAAATGGTCGTTAGTTATAGCAAGAAATGGTTTGATGATCTATCATGTTTATGAAATGACTTGTAGGTGGAGACAAATTAACTGTCCTATAAAAGTGAAATGGATGCTGGAGGCAGCAGAGCCATCTACCTCTTACTGCAGGGGATAAAAGAAGGTTGCAGGCAGTGACCTGATAATCCGGAAGGGCCTGTCCAAGTGAGTTGTAAGTAGGAGCCTAATACTCAGGCAGGTGCCGGCTTCATTTTGAGAGACTACGGCCTGAAGGAATATAGCCTGAAGCAAGTCAGAGGCACAGGAATGGAAGAAGGCCAAGACACTTTGTATTTATTAGACTGAGGAGAACTGTGCGTTGCTGAACTTTAATTAGCAGTTTAAGCTGTATCACTTGAGCTTGAGACTTAAACTTGTATATTGTGACAAGTTTATTTCAGTAAAGGAATGATTAATATTATAAATGCAGCTTTTGTGTGTTCTTTGGTAATCAAAAATTAGTAATATGTGTGCTTGATGCAGTAAAATGAAGGAATGAAAATGGAAAACCATGCCATTTAAGTGAAATTCACTGCAGGCAGATTTTTTTCTGTGCAGTTATTTGTGCAAGCTTATGTCAATTTAAACTACCCAGTGTACTAATTAAATGGGGTATACACCACAGAAAGAGAGGAGTGGAAAACCTTTTGTTTATAGAAGTTCACTGTAAGTGAAGAAAGTCAGAGAGGCAGGAAAATTTCAGTTTAATTTGCTTGAATGGATGCTTGAAATAAAGCAAAGCGTTAGCAAAGCAGCATTGACATTTACCTCGGAAGAGTTTGAATCGGTATGTGTAACAACTAGAATAATAGCCATTATGCTGAAACTGCACTTGAATATGCAATTCCTTGAAATGAGATGGGTGAGTAAGCATTACTGAATAAAGTCTTAGTGACTTCTATCTTAGTGGTGTATTCTAAAGAGTTATTACGAATTATGGAGTTTGCTTTTTTGGAATAATGTTCATTTAAAGGCAGTATGAAAAAAATCAGAATGAAAATGCAAGATTTAATCACTGCTTGTTAAGCTAGGCTGAGCTCAATAGTCATAGGCTTTTTGTACTGCCCAAAAGAAAAGCAGACTCCGGAGGAGAGTAAGTGGACTAATTAGTGTTCAAGTTTAAATGAGTTGTTGGAATACAGTGGTGAAATGACTATTACTGTTTAACGTTTTAACAACGTGATAAGAAACTGCCGACAGATTGCTTACTAAAGGTGGCCATAATGAAGATACTAAACTGCTGAAAGAAATGCATTGGGAAAATGTTCTTGCATTAGGATGTAGGTGCTCAAGAAATTATTGAAACTGCCTGATTTGGATGAATAATATACAGCTACATAGTTAAGGTTCATATATATATATATATATATATATATATATATATATATATATATATATATATATATGTAACACAACCAGAAGGTTATAAATCAAAGTGGAAAGGGATGATGATTAAATGGATGAAGTTTATGAAATAAGGAGTTAGTATGATTTTTGGAAACAGATTATTAGGATATTAACAACCTTACAGAATATTATGTTCATAAAGTAGCAGAAAATATTCTAAGAACTAAGCCGAAATAGGAATGGAGAAAGGAGATTTTGCTAGTAGGATTGACTGCAAGTAGAGGTATAGAAAATAGGCAATGAGGGCTAAAATATATTGGATAACATTGATAAGGCAAACCAAGGTAATAGGAGCAAATAACTAGAAAGACAAAGGTAACAAAATTGGGTGAAACAAAGCAGAATTTTGGAATGCAGATTAGGTACTACCCTTCCTAGCAGGAATTGATAGAGTATAAGCAGAGAGAAAAGGCTAAGAGAGTGCTAAGTAAAAGGCCAGCCTTTGGTAGTGGTAGGGTTTTTAGGAGAGTAAAAAACATAAAGGACAACAATGGGATTCTGTTATTAAATGCTCAACTACTGTCCTTTTTCTCCCTATTTACTGTCCCAGCTATGAAGAAACAACAATACAGCATGTAAAATATTTTAAATCAACTGTTTTTCTCCACTAGAACAGTGCCTTACTGTACTGTGGTGGTTTCACTTTTAAAAAAACTTTTGTCCTGCCCTGATAAAGCTTGCTGCAGTCTCCATTTCATTGATGTCATCAGCACCTATGAATACAGGTAGTTTTTCCGGCAATTTCCTTCCCCAAACCTGACATTTCCACAACCTTCCTAAAAACCCACCCATGCTGTGATGTCACAGCTGCCTGGTCCTTTACCTACCAATACAGAAAGTAGAGGCTAGAACAAGGAAACAGTACATGAGTCAAGTCTCCTGTTGTGGGCTGTCAATCACAGGTGGTAACCGCTCAAATTACCCTTAGCACTTTGACAGCTAGGGAAGTTAGGTGTGAGGGGATGGGAGATGTCAAAGTAGTATAATTCAGGCTTCACAAAAACACTGCAGTTTAGCCATTCTAAAAAGAAGCAGCAGTAAAAAGCACTTTGAAAGTCTATTCTGTGGCATTTGCACTGTTTGTGTTTTAAGTAGTCATTGAATGGCATGAAATGTTACTTAAAACTGAAAGACAGCAGTGTATGCATGTAAAATTAATGCAGTGACAAGAGCTTCAGGAAGAAATAGTCCTACATGACATAATTTTTTTACAGACAAGCACTGCATGATGGGACAGACTAAACAATCAGAATTATTTCAAGATGCCAGACTCCATTTGGTCAGACTCGGAAATTGCTTATAAAAATACTTACAAACCTGTAAATAGTGGTGTTAAAATGTAGAAAACACCAAACCATGATGAAATAAACAAGTTTTTGAGTCTGTGCGTGTGGTTCTCATATAAGTTGATGTTTAAAAAAAAAAGATTAATAGAGCATATAAAATATTGCATTATAGCTATAGGAATCAATCAAGAGGTTAGAAAAGATTGGTAGGTGAGACTAGAAAGGCAGTTTACAAAGGAACAGTGGTATAATACCAGTATGGCTCCCAGATATGTGAAAATGTCTGGAAGGTTTAGGATTTCTGCTTGAAAGTGTTTTTATAGGTATTTGTATACCCTAAACAGACAACAAATGCCAGAGGAAATATGGAAAAGTGAGACTTAATTGGGAATATGTTTTTGGGAGTAAAACAAGTTGGCAGAAGTTAAACATTCTCTACAGAATGTCAGAAATGTCAGGGAAACAACTTTTGCTGTATCTAAGGACATGATTGCTGGGAAGCATGACTTGCATTGCCTGTACACAAGACCTTACTAAGTTTAATGTTGTTGGCTGTCAAAAAAGCAGTTGCTAGAAAATGAAAGTCATAATCTAAACCATATGTCACTGACGTATTGACTATTTTATTAGTCGGTAAAAGAACTAGAGTTGGAATCTTTAGAAAAGGGAAGGAACAAATCACATAGAAATAGAATTTGTGGGAGCAATGCATGCCTAATGTTCAGGAGGAGTGAGGTTTCATAGAGGGCAGGAATTAAACAAGTGATGTAATATTGACGCGAATAATTGTTGGAAAGAAACATGTGTATAATGTATAATGCTTGAATATGACAAATGTTTATCTTTTTCTGTTAATATATGTGTGCTTGTGTCTTAAGTGATACATGTACCCAACTTAAGTACCTTTGTTAAAGTATGAAAGTGTTAATAGTATATGCAGAGTTTTTAATGTCTTCTTAAAGAAAGCGAAGCAATAAAAGTAACTGTATTGAAAGAATTTTGTGGCAGCACACAATCTCTCTACCCCATAGAATTTGTACAACCTTGTTAGTGGTGTTTGTACTGGTACTAGAAGATGGCTTCACAATTATTTCTAAAAGCAGACAAAGTAAAATAGGTTATATTGGAGGCTATAGTAACAAAAAATTATCTGAACAAATACTCTTGTTAATGATTTGTGAACAACAGTCTGATTAGTGCTTTTGTTATGACGGAACAGCAGGGGAATGAAATATGCAAATATTGCTAATGCTGAAAAAGTATGAGTACAGCTTCTAAGTAAATGCTGTGGCCGCTGCTCTTTGAAGTCTGTACCTGGAACCAGAAATAGGTACTGACAAATTCTGAGGTAGAGATGTGAATTAAATGGTGCGTATTTTGTGACCCAATACTGAAATTAAAACTAAAAGCAACTGAACTGCTGTACTAGCTAATGCAACTTGTGCTTGCATGAGATTATAGGCAAATAGAGACACCGTAATGTAAGCATATCACACTGAAACATGGTAAACTTTGTGGGCTGATGTATGCTATTTACATTGAAAAGATGAAAACAAAGTACATAAAATAGTAATACATATGCCAAAGGTAAAGTACATTGACTCCTTATAAAGAAGTGCAAAGAAACACACTTGTAGAGGGAAATTGCTGGTAAAACAAAGCAGAGTGTTAATGTCACAGGTATGCAGGTGGGTTTTGAGCAAACTTCATATTAGCATACCTCTCAACCTGGAAACATCAAAAAATCTGGACAAGGCCCATGAAAAATAGGTACAAATCTATACACTGATTAACGTAACATTTGCATACATAATTACATAACCCCACCCCTCCAATGGAATTGTGGGATACCGACTTTCAAATGCAAACTGAAGAACAGACAACCAAAATATGGTACAAGAGTCCCCCTGCAGCCATTCCAATATCCCATTACCTGGCTATTTCACCCCATTTACCATAAAAACTAATGTGTGCATACTGCTTTACTTTTACAATGATTATTTGGATTTTATTTTTACATTTTATAGCACAAACACATAGTATTGCTTTGTTTAGCAGATATCTGTCTCACAATGAAAATAGACTCTGCATTAAAACCTTTGGGCTGTTTTCAAATCATAAGCCCCTTGCACACAAAACAAGAAACATACATGCATTCTTTGATGCACCTTCTTGACTTTATTAAATTATATTCCTTATATAATACAGCACACTTGTTAGACTTAAGTTAGAACACATTTTAAATTTATTGTTTGAACATTTTTCCAGCAGGCAATGAAACAAAATGCATAAACCAATAATGACAAAGCTGCCCAATTCAGAACATTTTCATAATAAAAGTCTACTTCCACACACTAATATATATATATATATATATATATATATATATATATATATATATATATATATATATACACACATACATAAAATTTAGAATGACAGTAGTGTAAGCCATAGGCATCTTGCACAGCTTCTTGCACATTTTTTCAAATTTTTTTTTTTTTGGGGGGGGGACCATGGGCACATTTTAAACCTTGCTTGTATAATTTTACAAAGTTGCTAGAATAAAACATGTTACCACCATGCATTTCACTGCCAAGTCTTGAACCCAGAACTCTGTGCACTACACTCAGAGTAGCATACCACCATGCCAAATCAGCAATTTCCTGAAAGACTGGAAGACAAACTTAAATGGCTATCATTTAGTGAATTCACTCAGTTCTCACTTCTCTAGTTGTACCTGAAATACAAAATGAAAAGAAGGAAGGTATTGGCAACCACCTGTGTCTCTCTGAAGGTGCAGCTTACATACCTAAAGGTGCAGCTAACCTACATCAAAGTGATACTGGAAGTAAAAATGTATTTTATACTGATGCTAAATAAATTAACTAGTGTGGTTATTAAATTGAGTATGATGGCAAAGTTTATTGAGATTTTAATACAGCTTGCGATAGAATTCAGTGGAAACCAAGAAAATCTGACAGTAAACACAAGTGAATATCCTAAGTAGTGGACTGATAAACTGCTTTAGAAAAAGGTGTGTAACTCAGAAGTACAGCAAAAAAAATGTGTTTCTTAATTTTAAGAAAAATGTGATGAGAAAACACGGTAAGAACTCCAGACTGACTTGGGGTCACTAAAAAGGGACATTACAGAAATGAAAATGACTTTAGTGTTGACACAATTTCTGATCTAATTCACAATTTGGTAAAGAGGCTTGATTCTATGTAAGAGGAGCAAATAGGGTTTCAAAGCTCCTTGATATTTTTAAAGGCGGAAATCTTGCAGAAGGTTACAGTAAACATTTTAACAAAGCAACTGCCAGTGGTGCTGCTGCTGAGCAAAGTGAAAAGTTAAACTGATGGTGTTTGAGAAGTTCACACAAATGGAAGCACAATTAAAAGTACAGTCATACATAGAAAATAAGGTGTTTGAGTCTCAAAACAAAAAAGTCATAAAAAGCCGATAGATGATATTTAGCAGTTAGAAAAGGGAGTATTTTTGAACATGATGATTAACTGTTTGTAAGCAATTGTATATCCTTAGTGAAAGTCTGTTTAAACTTGTCAAGCAAGTTTGGTATGTAAAGAAATTGTAGTTCAAAGACTGAACTAAACTGAGTAAAAGAAGCCTGGCCTCAGTGAATTACTCATGATGGAAAATACTCTCCTTGTAAGGGTAGTGGGGGACAGAACCTTTGAATGAACCTAGTATAAAAAGAAGGTTTTCTGAGTTACAAGTGTGTCTTAAACCAGAAGATGTCTAAGGAAAAGGATGCTTTGCACAGGATTGAGGACAAACAAGCATGGAAAAGGCTGTGGCCCAGAAGAGGACTGAGATAAAGTTAAAGGAAATATAGGTTTTGATGTATTGCTTGACACAGTCTAGAAATTCAAGGTACTCTCAGTTGGAGATTTCTGCAATGGAACAGGGATCCACAGCACAGATGTGAGTAAGCTGTGTGAGGAGCACATGATTAGTGCAAAGTATGAGAAATGAACAGTTTGGAAATAGGAGTCCCAGCAGAAGTGGAGCACATGACCCTTATACCAAATTAAAGAAGTGCATGGTGTGGAAAGGGAGTTTGAAGCAGAGGTATATGAGTTGTAGGAGGAGCATAAAGTTCAGTACAAAAAGAAACTAGCGGTAACCTCTGAGAAATAGGGACAACAAAAGTTCAATAAAGAATTCTGTTATAAAGTTTGAAATGTTAAAATGTACCACAGCTCAAAATGGAGTTGCTCAGGCAGATTAAATAATATGCAAGAATATTCTAAGGAATAAATCTTTCTGGTAGAAATTAGCCAAGGATTACGTTTATGAACATTATAAGAAGTTTGGTTCAGCTAATACAGTAACAAAAAACATATAAAAAAGGCAAACCAAAATAAATAATGCAGTTTTAAAAAAGGAAAAAAGCTGAAATATAGCAGAGCATACAGTAAAACAAAGGGAACAACAAAATGAAATGTCAAAAGCATATCCCAAAGAGTGAAAGTGTTGCCTTAACATGTGCAAACAAATGCATGGCAGATAATAAAATTAAACGAGAGTCTGAATTTTTGTCATGGAAGTTTTCCACATTTTCTTTGAAAAACAATAGAGCCACAGTAAATAAAAGTGTAAAGAAAAAAAAAAGGATAGAAACTGCCATATTGTAACGTCCAGTGGTGACAAACAATAAAAAGAAAGTGTTTGGTCTGTAAAGCAGATGAATAAAGCTTGGCAATATGGACAACATATGAAGAGAGCTTGGAAAAGGATGTTTGGTATTACAGGCAACATTTGAGTCATTGTGGTCCTCAAACAATGAAGTTTGGCTTAGTAACATTTCAAAGTCCAGGATGTACTACAAAAGCCAAAACAGCACTGAATGGATTGTGGCTAGATAGAAAGCAGATCCATGTAGCTACAACACTAGCATAGTGGGTTGCATCTAGAAGACAATGACCTGACCATATCTGGATTACATTGCAGAGTCAGTTGGCTGGCCATGCTGGGAGTTGGTCTGGCTAATGTTGTAACTTAGACATAAGATGTGAGCCTGGGGTGTATGTGACACAAAGGGTTTGAAAGACCTGTCCTTCAGTAAAATGTTCCTTGGATGTTGCCAGAAAAAGTTGGATGATTTATCATTTAATTAAAAAGCTAATAGATGGAGCTGTAGTAACTCTCCTCTAAAATAGAATGGAAGTTGATAGCAACTGCGACATTTGTCTCTTAAGCAGGAGATTTACTGAAGTATATAGACAGGGGCCTGCTACATAGGAGTTATACATGCAGGAACCTTGTACCAAGGAGAGATGTCCAAGAGAATTAGAGATGGAAGCCTGATGGCAAGGGCCTGTCCAAGGCCATGGATGCCAAGGGGGCCTGAAGGAGATCGCCTGAAACAGGGACACAAATGCATGTAAAGAAGGCTGGGACAAACACTATAAAGAATGAGATAAGAACTGTGTGTTTAACTTAAATTTAAATGACAGAACTTGCACAGAGACTAGTTACCTGAGAGTGTTTCAGAAATATCCAACTTGTATGCCGCTGTGACACGTTGTTTCAGTAAAGACATGTTTTAATTTGTAAATGCAGCCATTGTTTGTTCTGTGAAAGCCTGGGATTGGTAGTATATCTTTTATGCATTAAAATTAAAGAATAAAGGTGAAAAATGCATGCTGTTTAACTTCTCTAATGTGTGATTTTAAGGTGGACCCTGGACATTACACTATTTAAAGGGATTTAATATAGTGTTAGAGCATAGTAAGCTGGTGAAGATGGAGTTTAAAAAGGTATATTTTGCATCCTTGGAGGAAGCAAGAAAGGGTGGCTATTACTATATTGATAGCCAGAGGAGTGATGTTTCAAGAAGTGGACCAGTTGATGGACCCACTTTGTGGTAAAATGGAAGTTGGAGAGGCTTCAGATCGCACAAGATGGTGTATAGCATCCTCCTGAAATAAACCTTACACAACTGAGGGAGATGATAGTATTGTTTCATGAAGAAATAATGGTGTTTATAGGAGATTGGAACTTGATAACGACCCAGGATGATATCCAGGGGGTCCCAAGTGCTCAGTGACTTCCCTAAGTGGGTGAATATTTAAAAGAATTCCGTACTCTGATTGTGTTGGTTGATGTGGTCTTTCATATAAATATGAAATTAATATTTGCATGTATATTCCTTTTATATCCCAGATTTTCAAGAATAGATAGAGTAGCTGTGTTATGCTTGGAGTGCATGGATTACATTCAAAACAGGAAAAAGGCAAGTTTTTGTTAAGCACCCTAAAGCATTAAGAATGAGTCTCGCTCTAGAGATTGCTGTGGAAACCTGGCTTACAAATGTTTGACTTTTCCTTAACCCTAAGAAACCCAAACCTGTACTCTTTCACCTAAAAAAATAACTCTGACATAGACCAATAGAAAATATACTCAGCAGATAATACAATCATTGAAATAGTACAGCACACCAAACTGCTTGGACTCATTGTTGATAAAAAAAACAAAACAAAACTGAAATTCGACCTTTGCATTCAGCGGAATATAAAGAAACTCACCAAAAATTAGGACTTCACTACAGAAATAAACACTTCCTAAGCACCTCAACCAAAGTTACCCTTGCTTAAACTTACCTGCTACTCTCCCTATTCTATGGTGCTTCTTTTCTAACCAGCTTACAAAATTCTATTAAATCCAAATTTGAACAGTGCTATAACAAAGTGGCAAAGTTTACTACAAGCTCTAAATACCACACACATCACTCTAAATCACTTCTAGAACTTAATTGGCTTAAACTCCCCAACCAATTCGACTATATCCAGCTATTAACTATGCACAACTTAATTTACAAGGCCTCTGCCTGGCCAGCACTAGGCAACCTAATTAAACCCTACCAACCTAACAGAGCCCTAAGATCTGACGACAAAAAACTGCTAACAATTTCTAAACTGTCAAAGAGACCAGGACAGTGTCTACTTATGCTTTGTCAAAAAAGTATGGAATTCTCTCTCCCTAGCTACTAGATCAGTGCCAAGCCTAACAGTCTTCAAAGCTTCTTTAAAACAATATCTAAATAACACATAGCTGTGCACCTGCACATCTCTAGGTTAATCTCGCTTCTACTTCATCTCCTTGGAACAGCTCCCACCCTGTTCTCCTATATTCAGCTGGTTTACTTCTATACTTGGACTTTCACAGTTTTCTTGAAACACCCACTCATCTGTACCATTGAACTGTAATATTCTTAGTCCTTACTTGAGATTATGAGGTGTTAGTAAAATAGTAAGTGCTATGATTATGTTTGAATTGTTACATAACTCCCATTTTACCACATATTTGGAGCTTTACTCCCCAGACCCCTGCTGAAAACGGGTTTTGTTTGACCCATTCGGATTATCCCAGTAAACAAATGTCATAAACCGAGGACAGTCTCAGCCAGCAAAAAACAGTGGTAGAAGGTGAGACAGCTTTTAAAAGTTGTTAGAACTTCACTCTGCCACACTTATACAATACATACAGCAGAACAGTGTCTAATAGGTTTTAAAACCTTTACTTGTCCAGAAGGGCCCTTCATTCCTGCCTGCTGTGCATTTGACAATGCTAAGCACTTCACTGGCTTTCAAAAGCTTTGAAATCCAGGAAAACACTTTGTTATGGCACATTTTCCTCCTGTAATCAGGAGTATTTATAGTAGATACAACTTCATGTACTGCAAAGAATTAAGATCACATCACTGATCATAACCCATTGTTTTTTTCAATTTCTTGGTATCCATGCACAAACACATAATAAACTACTAATGGTTAGGGACCTGTCCATAATCCTGTATATTATAGGATGGATGCCATTTGGAGTGAGTGACCAAGTCATGGTCCCCTAACTTTGACTTTGGCAGTAGATTTTCACGAACGCCGAGGTGCCAGCTCGACGACCATCCTTCAATGAAGGCACGCCCATTGACGCATGTCTTTCGACCGCCCACCCAGCCGCGGGGAGGGCATGCAGACTCCACACAGAAGGCACTCCCACGGAATGACATTGCATACATCTGCTCATCTGACTGTTTGTTTGTTTCCCACACTATCCGCCATCACTAGGCGCTACCAGGGTTTAGCACCTATGTGCTACAATACACACTGATCTTTGCTCAAATGTGGTGCAGCTGCTGGAAGTTATAAAACCATTTCATTCTTCCTACAGGAGCTGCAACCTAATCTCTAGCACAGACATTGTGTTTCTGGCTCCCTTGAAAACTATGGGATAACATATTTATGTTTTAACCCATAAAGTAATTTAAGTTCAAGAATGTTTTGCAAAGTCAAATGGATTAAGATTAACCTTTTCACTTCCAGTATATGCTGTTACAGTGTATACATTTAAAGAGTTACAATAATGCATGTACATCTCTTTTCCTTCCAGCAGGGCACACTGTTACATTTTAACACAAGCAAACCTCACAATATATTTTCAGCACAAGCATCTGTACAAATCAGTTTGATATACAAATAACATAATTTACAAAATTCCAGCTAGCTGAGCTGACGTATGTTACACATCCACTGCCCTGTTTCCCTTGGCATGGTTGGCAATACCTCCTATCTTCATGGTTTTACCAACATTTGCTGCTTGTCTTTCATGGGAAAGAGGCACCATTTTTGGCTTGACCATGGAATGGACTACTGGCCCCACGGTCAGTCCTTCTTCCTTGACACAAAAAAAAAAAAAAAAGGTAAACCTAACAGCCTTTGCCACCACAGCAGGCTAGCAATTTGCATCAGCCACAGTAGGATGACTGTTGTGGCCATTTGTTGTACCTCACACCACTCATCTTTTACCCTGAATCCCTGTGGTGTAGCACCTTCAGGCACTGTGGAGCAGGGTTTAGCCATATCTGTGGCTGTTGCAGTACCCTCTTTGGGCAACGAAGAGCCACTGTTGATGGTCCTGGAGGGGCAACAGGAAAGGTTTTCCTATTTTGTTAGAATGCTGTGTGCATCTCTGGGGGAGCAGCTGTTGCCATTAGTAACACACTTTACCCCATTTGTCCTGTCAAAAAGAAACTGAAAACGAAGCATGTATCTACTCTTCCTCAAATTTCTTTAGTTTGTTTACTGGGTCTTTCACATGGTTTATTTCAGGCTATTGAATTTCTGTAAAGTAGTTTCT
Organism: Protopterus annectens; assembly: GCF_019279795.1. Taxonomy (NCBI): domain Eukaryota; kingdom Metazoa; phylum Chordata; order Ceratodontiformes; family Protopteridae; genus Protopterus; species Protopterus annectens. Next base: position 264,196,536 of record NC_056742.1, on the reverse strand, counting down.
GGTAAAAGAAAGCTATTCCTCTTTTCCTAAAAAGATTCACGATTCTGAATTTGAACAGGAAGATGTAGGGATGGATTCAGAGTTTTTCCTCAGATTTCTCATTCAGACTCAGAGGAGAACTCAGTTTCTGATTATCCCTGTGGGGTTTTCTTTTTCTCTGACCCAGTTTTCAGAATGTGCCATTGTTTTCAGTGGGAGAACACTGAGGTTTCTCAGTCCCTCAGAAAATACTATGGTTGTTATAGATGGATTTTTCAGAACCTACACTCATTTCTCCTGTTCTGTCTGCTTTAGAGGATGTGTGTGACTGCTTGGAGTTTTCCTTGAGCCAGTTGACCCAAAAGGGCAAGTAGGATGTATAATTTTCCTGAGTCTTTTAAAACATTATTACACTATTAGTAACCACTCACGGCAGGAACTTCCAGATACAATGAAACAAAAAGAAAAGAAAGTCCCAGGAGAATTCCAAAGCTAAACACTTTATTCACTTAAACACAAGTAAAATAAACGCTATTAAAACCGTGCGTTTTCGTCTTGCCAAAGACTTCATCAGATTTAACATGTGACTTGGTCTTAATTATTACACTATTCCCAATTTTTTTCTAATAGGGATGGGAAAATTATTAATGGTTATGGGGAAAATCTGTAGTTCTGCAATGTTGGTTTTCAAAATTGTGAATTGTCAGGCTGATAAGTTAAAGTTTTGACAAACTGTGAACGCATAAGAAATGTTTTATCTGCAGTTTCTTCTTGTGAGGAAAATGTGCTTTAAATGACTTTGTTTCTTCTGTTGCATGGGTCACTTCATTGTTTGTGGTGTGTTTGAGACTGTTGATATTTCTTCTAGGACTGTGGTCACTGGTGCTGTTTTAAGAAGGTTTGCAAGCCTGCATTCTCAGAACCTTCCAGATGATAAAAATGAGATTTTAAATTCTCCCTTGAATAGAGATTTTGTGTTTGTCCCCTCTTCTGCAGAGGTGATCAAAAAGTGTGATGAAAGGGGCAAGTTAATCCAGGGAATCTCTAAGACTTTCTGCCTTTCTTTTCCTAATTGGCCAAGGGGTTTTCTTTTTCTGCTGCCAGTTTTGACAGAATACAAAATAAACATTCTCAACAGAATTCAGGTAAACCAGACTTTTAAAAAGAAATGGCAGTGGAGTTGTGCAGTGAAGTCTCTAACCTCCCAAAACTAAAGACAGTCCAGTATGTGTGACTACTCAAGCGACCATGTGACCCACTACCACCCTGGCCCCGTTTTTGTTCCAGAAAGTCTAAATCTCAATTTTTCTCTTTGGCAACCGATTGCTTCAGACAAATGGGTTTTAAATATTATTCATTAAGGTTACAGATGGCAGTGGGCAGAATTCCTTCCTTTCTGAGGGAAGGGTCATTCATCATTCTTCAGTTTGGACTCTTTCTTTGTTTCCTCCTTATCTTCATCACATTCTGTCCAAAGGAGTGATGAAACCAGTTCCTTCTTCCCAAGTGAAGGGTTTTTATTCAAGGATGTTTCTAGTGCCAAAGAAAGGAAATGCTTGAAGACCAGTTCTGAATCTTTCTTTCCTAAACCTGTTTGTGAAAGTGCCCTAATGCAAAATTGTCACTTCACAACCTGTTACCTCTTCCCCTTTCAAGTTTTCTGGTTAACATTAGACTTAAAAGGTGCTTATCGCATCTGTATTCATTCAGACATCAGGCATTTCTTAAGGTTTTGTGTGTCTGGATCATATTATCAGTTCTCTGCCTTACCCTTTGGACTATCCAGTACTCTAAGAGTGTTCACAAAGTGTCTAGCTTCAGTTATAGCTCATTGCAGGCTTCAGGGTATCCCTTTTTTCATATATATATATATATATATATATATGACTTGTGCATCTTTGCAGAGTTTTTTTTCCAAAGTGTCAGGAATTTCTCTGTTGGGTGAGAAATCTCTTACACAAGTTGGGATTCCAATAGAACATTCAGAAGTCTGCCTTCACTCCCTCACACAGGATCCTGGGCTGCCAACTAGACACCTCAGTTCAAAGAGCTTTTCTTCCACAGGATAAAAATAGCTCTTTTATTTAGATATGTGTCTAAAGTTTTCCACTCAAAGGTCTGTGTGAGAGAATACCTCAAGATTTTGAGTCTTGCATTTGTGATTCTCATGATACCCCTTATAAGACTCCACATGAGAAAGATACAGTGTTGGCTGTATCCTCTTTAGTCCCAACATCAACATTGTTTATCTTCCCAAATCCCAGTTTTGGGTTTGTCAGAAGAGAAATGTTTTGGTGGAGACAACAGATGTCTTTATGTCCAGATCTTCTCTACTCCTTCCCTGCTGTAAAGCAGTCTGTCAACACAGATGCTTGGGGAGCAGGTTCAGGAAGGTTAAAAGAATAAGACGTGTGAGATACCAAGGGGAGACACATGCATGTAATTATCTTGGAGATTCTTTCCCTGATCAAGCCACTCAACTGTCTGGACCATTTTTGTCCCACTGGGACCTATTCAAGTTGTTTCAGATAATACCACAGTCAGATGGTACATCAACAAGCAAGGTGGAACTAGGCCGTACCTTTTTGCATACTAGCCATGTTAGTTTGGAATACAGCTTCACAGCACAGTCTGTCTATAGGCGTCCTACATTCTGTCGGACCAAAATTGTGTGTCAGACAAGCTGGGCAGGACCAGGGCAGGCCCTCAGGAATGGAAGCTAGATCTGGGTCTTCCAGCATTTGATCAATTTGTGGGTGGAGAGGTAGTTCCTCAAGTAGACCCTTTTGCCTGTTTGAACAGAAGGAATCCCCCAAGATCATTGTAGTGACTCCCTTCTGGCCTAGACAACTATGGTTCTTCCTTCCTTCGGAAATGACCAGTGGGCAATTACCACAAGCTTCCTCACAGACTAGATCAACTGACAAGAACAGTGGTGTTTGATGCACTCCAGCATCAATCATTTTCAGTTGACTGCCTGGATGGTAGGGTCTTAATTCCATTTAGGCACCTGTTTACCTAGTACGTGCAGCAGGTACTAATGGAGACAAGAAAGCCTGCTACTAGAAGATCATATATTAAGAAATGGAAAAGGTTTTCTAGTTGGTAACAGTAATAGAACCAGCACCCACTCCGGGCTAGTTGTTCTCTGGTTTTATAATATTTGTGCGAGTTACTATCCTATGGCCTTTCTTCTGTCAAGGTTCATTTATCATTCATTTCAGTATGCCTAACCAAAGATCCTCCTCTTTCAAGGCAGCCTCTTGTCAAAATGTTCTTGAAAGGGGTTTTGCATAAGAGGCCGCCAAGTAAACTGGTGGCCCCTCTTTGGGTTCTTAATTTAGTGTTAGAGAAGCCATTTAAACCCGCTAATCTGGCTGACTCGATGTTCTTAACATGGAAAACAATTTTACTGATTGTTCTAACCTCTGCATGAAAGGAATCTGAGGTGCAAGCTCTTGTGGTGAGTCAACCTTACCTCATTTTACACAGGGATAAGGTTTCTTTGAAAACTAATCCTCTTTTTATGTCTAAAGTGATATCCACATTTAAGCCAAATTATCCATCTTTGCATTTTCATTACTGAACCTAAAAATGAAGGAGAAAGGATAATCCATAAATAGGATGTCCACGGACAACTCTGGTACTATCTTCACAGAACTATATCACTCAAAGCTTCAGATCATGTATTTATTTCTTGCAAAAGTTAGAAGAAGGGACAACTGGTGTCAAAACAGACCATTTCCAAATGGTTGTCTAAGGCTATTACCTTTTGTTATACTCCGCATAACAAATCTATTCCAAACAGGGTCAAGATCCTCTCTACCAGGGCCTTTGCTTCATCTATGGCTTTTTAGAAAGGATGGCATTCTAGAAATATTCTAGAAGATGCCACTTAGTTGTCTGTACATAATTTTACAAAGCACTATAAGCTGGATTCCTTCTCTAGGTCCAGAACAAGCTTTGCTAGGACCATTCTCCAGGGATTCCTGGACTCGTCTCCTTCCACCTCCCAAATGTAGTTAGCTGTGGTAATCTACCCATGTAGCTAAGGTTACTGCAGCAGTTATCAGTATGATGAACATAGTATGGGTAGTGTAAGTTGAACTTACCATAACAGTAGACGTTCAAATGATCACTGCTGCAGTAGCAGCTTCCTCCCTCCACCCCCCTCTTTTTTTGTTGTGTTTGTTATGCCAGGGTGTGGACATTTATTTTTTGTTCCTAGCATAGCCCTTTCAGGGTTCAGCCTCCCTCTGCTTGCTAGCAGGAAAGCTCTGAAGGGCATTGTTACCAAACTTGTCTTTTAATCAGCTCAGCTTAAGCTGTCTGACAGTTTCAGTCCATGGCAGGTACCTTGAAACTTTGGAAGCTGACTACGTGTTACTTGGCAGGGTATAACCCATATAGCTAAGGCTATTGCAATAATGATGACTCTGACATTTACTGTTGTGGTAACTTCAATTGTACTTTTTCAAGCACTGAGTATAGATATCAGGTGTAAGTTTCTAACAGCCAAAGAAGATTGCCTGTGTTGCACCAGGCCATTATGCTGTCAGTTAAGCCCAAAGAAAAAAAATCCAGTCATAGTCACAGCCATCCTTAGGGTTGAGGGCATTGGGTACAGTGAGGCACTTTTTCATCTCCCAAGCTTGACATCCAAGGCTTCTGGTATTGCTCCTCAGGTGGATGTTATGTTCTACGATGAAAGCACTTGACCTGAAATTATTGATCAGTCTTGGATGTCTATGGTTCTGTATCTTGATTTTTCAAAAGACGGATAATATTCCTTCGATGCTCGTGCATGAGAACAATCCTGCTTCAAAGATTGGGGTCCGCAGCATCTACCTGTTTATGGGGATGTTGACGATTATCTCTCCAGATCCAGGCACCAGTCATGCAGGCAGTGGATGCCCACTCCCTTGTCTCCGAGTGAGCTGTGTGGAGTTTAGGATTTCATTCCTTGCTACTTCCTGGGTTCACTCTCAGGACTTAATGAAGTTGGCTCTGGATTGTGTATGCTATCTTAAGAACCTGCAGACATCAGCCGTAGTCTAAAGAAGAGGAAGACCCCCCCCCCCCCGAGGAATTGAATTACTGTGACTCAGAGGTGAAGGCAACTGAGTTAACTTTATTTGGCTGGACCAAATGTCTTCCCCTTTCAATTATGAGTCAGACACTGAGGGCATTTTATCTGCTTCCCCACCAGAGGATTTCTCATTTGGTGAAAGTAATTTCCCAGACGGCTCAGGAAGGAACTCTACATCTGTGCCTTCCTATCTCTTAACTGCCAAATTTGCTTGTTGAAATACCAGGAGACATTATTGTGTCTGTTAAAGGATAAAGATAATGAGACCACCGGACAAAACCCGGAGAAACTTCCTGCCAGAATTATTCACTCTGTCTTCCCGTGTAACAAAGCACTACATTGAATGTGGCGTTGATGCTACTGATGTATCCTGTAGGGCAGCAACATTGGAGTCAGTGATATGGAGACATGCCTGGTTGATAACTACCCCCATGCCAGACCATACTACAGTTTAATTTCTCAGTACCTAACTGGATAAGGCGTTACTATTGGACTCCCTGCAGAACAGATGTTTAAAAAGCTGGAGTAGAATGGCAAGATAATGCATCCAGTGAAGCAATAATTTCACTGCCAAAACTCCATCTGTAGCAGGAAATGGGTCTATGCTACAAGCTTAAAAGAGCAAACGCTCTTTTATTGAGCTGTAAACATCAACATCACTAAAGACCTAAGATGCAGAACAGCATTTTTTTCTCCCAGGGAAAAAAAAAAAATCACGGGGCTGTTTTCAGGACTTTGCCATTTCCTCCACTATGGTGTGATCTCGGAGTTGGTATATTTAAGTAGGGGGGTATGGGGGGCACAGACCCCCACTTTATTTTGTGTTTGTTTGTTTTTTTGCAGAGTAGCAATTTTTTCCCTTGGGGGGAAAAAAATTGCTGTTGTGTCTTCACCCTTTACTGGTGTTGATGTTTTCAGCTCGATAAAAGAACATTCACTCTTTTAAGTTTTTGAGCTTGTAATATAGACCCGCAGAAAATATCGCACAAAAACTTGGGTCTTCTCCTTAGTGGCAGAAGAAAGGAAAACTGCTTAAGGGGAAGCAAGTCCCCTGGAAGAAAAAATGGCAAGCCTAAAGATGATAACCTGGAGGCCATCAGTGTAGAGACCCCAATAAGAAAGAGCTGTGTCATAATAGAGCTTGTCCCTCCCCAACCCCAAAACTCCACATCAGCTCATCATCCCCTTAACTTACCTGCCTGCCAAACTCACCATCCAAAAACTAGGATGCTGCATGAGCCTTTTTATGAACGAGTGGGAGAAATCACAAAAGACATATAAGGATCTGAAAACGTTATCGCAAGGGTATAGACTATATTTAACACCATCAGAAATACCTGCAGTGAGCACAGAACAAGTACTTGGGGGAAGAAACACTTGGTACCACCATTGTTATAAGATGTGTCGTGAGGGGCCATAAGGGGTTACCACAACCATAAGAGAAAGAGCAAAGGGTTTTACTCGAGACTCTTGCTGACTCCAAGTCTCAGATTTTTCAAAGCCAAAAAAAAAAAAATTCCTGAAGGTTTCAAAGTTCAAAACATTAACCTTGCAAGGGAAGGGAGTGCACCTGTGTTTTGTTTTTTCCCACCTCTTTATCCCTTCTTCAAACCTTCATGTTATCATTGAATCTGAAGTATGTCCATATCCATACACCCATAATGGACAGGGAATATCTCTGGTTTGAAGCACGTGGATCCCACATCCACTTCATCTCTTTGCCCTTTGATTTACCAAATGCTTGGATCTAGTAATTGCCTTTATTAGAACAAGAGATTTGCATGTACTCATTCTTATGGCTGTGGCATCATCTCTGGAGGAAATTCAGGAGCCTCTGTATTTCACCCTTTCATGCTTCAAGCCTCTTGGATTTTCTCTGAACCTTCCAAAATCCTAGCTATTGCCCTGGTAGAATGGTTAGATGGTGAGTCATAAAACATTTTTGCTCCATGAGAAAGTGACCTTTCTGATCCAGTACTTCAGGTCCATGTCACATCGAGGGAGTTTCTAAGGATATTGAGATACGTGGCTTCACATCAAGGTTCACAGATAAATACTAGGCTGTCGGTCTGCAGTCTACCACAAGCCTAGCCAATATCCAGATTCAAAATCAAACCCTGTACATTACATCTGTGAGATAAAGAACTTAACCATTATGCCAACGACGCCTTTCTAAGAACATTGAGATATGTGGCTTCCTCCAATCCTGATGGTGCCCCTAGCTATATTTCACATGAGGAGGCCCCAGTGGTGCCTAAGAAACAGATGGCATCTGCATATATTTTTTTTCTCCTATGTATACAGTGTCAAAAAAAACTGTCTTAGATGCAACAAGTGAATCTAAACATTGGGAGGTTGCATTTAAATTGTGTCAGATAGCCTGGGGGGACTTAGAGGTCTGAGGATCCCGGAGACGTAGAACAGGTTACAAAAAAAAAATACCCGTTTGAAGGAAATGGAGACATTGATTTTGGCCCTGAAACAGATTTTGAAACTGGCATTTTGCATGTACTTCTAGACTGCACTAAAGTGAGGTACCTCAACAAGCAAATAGGGTACATGTTGACTTATCTACAGGGTAGCATTGGTACCATAGTTTTTGGGCAAAGGGCAGGCATGATGCTCTGTGCATTCTGTATCTCTCCTTTGGCCAACATGTTGGTAGAACAGAAGTGGATACTCCCAAACAAATGTTTTAACATGGCTGGTACTGAAGTGAGGTCTCGGAAGTAGACTTTTTTGCATATCCAGAAATTGGACAACTACAAAATTTTTGCACAGGGACACTGTTTCCAAGGCTGTGGGCAACATCTGCTGAACAGGCCTGTTGGCACAACTTTCTTCCAGTCACTCTTCTTACAGTTATACAGAAGATAATGGAGGACAAGCCAGAAAATCCTACTGACAACTCCTTTTTGGTTGAGGCAACACTGGTCCTTTCTCCTTGTAAGTATGGTAAAGGTGAAAGTTTTAAGCTTTTATGCTGCTTCAGGGTGTGAGCTTCTTGACTCAAAACAGAGGATCTCTCATGCATCCCGTCCTGAAGGCCTTGTGGTTGATGGCTATCATTTACTTAAGGCATATTTTTCCAAGGACTTGCTATCTTACAGGAGCCTAGAAAACTAATGCAAGGAAATTATACCTAGAAAGTTGGAAACAATATTTTTCTCTTTGGTGCCATAGTGTTATGTGGGACCCAATCCAGTCCTTGGTTTCCTTGATCCTAAATTAATGCCAGACATTTTGAAATCAGTAGTGTGATGTCTTATACCTCATTGAAGGTATTTGTAATTGCCATTTCAACATGACTGATTTAGGAGCCTCCTCCCCCAATGCTCTTTTCTAGATTCCATGTAAGCCAGTTAATTAATAGGGTTCTATACCTGATTTTTCCTAAGGAAGAGTCTTTACCACAATGAAATTTATGTCCTAGAAATGCTAGTATTACTTACTTTTAAACCAGGTGCTGCTTCCCTCAAGTATATGTCCTGGAAACCTGTTTATAGTGCTCATTACTTCTGCCAGGCGAATTTCAGAACAACAGGCCCTCACGTGCAAAGACCTGTTTGTCATTTTAAAGGAGGACAGAGTTTTACTTCACACTTAATGCGTCCTTTGCCTGAAGTATTGACTTCAGGTATCCTTGAATCAAGTAATTAATGTTCCTCTTTATTACCCTGCTCTCCAAAACAAAGGTGAAAGCATTAGCATTCCATAGATGCTTAGACAATACATATACTATTTGCACAAAAGAAAAGATTTAAAAAAAAAACACTTAAACCAAACCAATTTGTGCAACTTGGGCAGGTGGATGGGTAATAGGAAATTCATCCCTGGATTGACACCAGTGTCTCTAATGGACACAGGCAGCCTGTAAGTAGTTCAACTCCTAGGCCTTTGCTGGTAAATGTTTCATCTCCTAAGCCCATGCTTGCACATATCAAGAGTACCAGAACTTGTCAGAGATTTGGGTGCATGGCTAGACTTAAAAAGGCCCTTGTGATCATTAGGTTCATAGATGTGTACTAGGCTATGAACCTATAATAAGTGATAGGGAGGACAGATGTTTTATATATAAAACTAACAGCTTCTGAATGGTTAGTGCACTGTGTTGAGGTACTCATTCCATGTTGAGATTGTCACAGGGCAAATGAGGTCACATTCTATTAGAGCCACTAGAGCAAGCACCGCCCTTTTAAGAGGGTCAGCACACAGGCCAATTTTGAAGCTGTTGCATGTTTATCAGATCACACTTTTTTTACAGTCTTAGATATCTCCTCCATGTAAGGGTGGGGTTTGCCACAGACATCTCAGAAGGTTTCTTGCAACCCATTCCTTCTCAGGTCCTACCACTTCAAGGTTCATAAGCTTTGTGAATTTTCCAAAGAAGGTATGACTGCTGCAGCAATTGACAGTATTATGAACATAATACTGTTGTAGTAGGAGTTTACCATAATTGTAGATATTCAAGGATGTCTGTTGTTGCAGTAATTTCTATCCTTCCACACCTCATTTCTTTTCCTGGGGTTTCTTTAGGACTGAGGTGGATATACTGTCATTCATGACCTTTACTCATCCACTTCTTTCTCCATGGGTTGGCCTAGTGTTTGGAGAGAGATGGCTTTTGTAGGTCCTTTCTGGCTGAGCATCCTGGTCAGAGGTTGACTTCATGCAGGGACCTTCTTTGCTGTAGTCTCAGACTTCACCTCTAGGGAGAAAAACAAGAAAGGACTAATGTTGGTGCAGGCCAATGTTCTGCCTACCACTGACGTGTTACATCCAGGTGGGAGGCCATCTGCCTGGCCAAAAAAAGAAAGGGTGCAAAGCTCTGAATGTCAAGGTGGATGTTTGTTCTGCAACAGAAGCTCTGAAGAATGCTGTAAATGAAGCAGTGCAAATGCTTGGGCATGTACGATTATATTTCTAACACAGCCATACTTTCTGTCCATTTAGAGTGGTTGCATTGAGATACCCTTGAATTGCTGTTTTAAGTTGGTGATATTTGTAGCTTTCCTTATTGTTTGTGGTATAGCATTAGTTTACAGTTCCTCTTTTTTTTTTTATATAGTAACCATGATGCTGCTATGGGAACAGAATGGTTGTTCCAGAATTTATGCCTGTTGTGCTCTGATCCGCAAACTCAGACTTTAGAAGATGCAAAACAAATGCTTTCAGGTGAGGAAAACTGTCCGCGTGTGAGCTTATTTATGGAAAAGTTGGTGCATGTTGTATGGCTAATTACCAAGTGCATTTGTGCTGTTTGTGTTTGCAGTGCTGCAGGTAAGAGCTTTAATAACAAGTCTAGCTTTTGTAGAATAATGACCTTGTCTGCTATTGCTAATGCACAGATTTTATTACATTATCATGGATGTGACATCGGAGACCATCTATGCTGGTGTTATGTTTTGGCTATCCTTGTTTCTCCTCTAAATTTAGTTATTTTTTGGTGGCACTCCTGTGTATGGGTGGAGAAAGTTCCCTCCATCAGTGCACATTGTGACATTTTGCTTCATGTTAGACCACTGTATCTGGCCCTTGAGACATCCAGCTCTTGTCTGCTGTAGCTCATATCTTGCTCATGATAAGTTCCCCTATTAGATATCTGAAGCTGTTAAGCCATCATTGTGTTTATATGGTAGCAAAACACCAGCTAAGACCTGTGCTGACATTATGTTGTTTTGGCAAATGGCATAATCTGAAGCACTTGCATCAATGCTAACTTTTCTTGCTAGCCACTCCAAAAACACAGAAAGGAGGAACTTCTGGCCTACCTTGCTACTGAAAGGATGTTGGTAATTGAGAGTACCTAAAGTGGGAACCAGTGATAAGGTCCTTAATGCAGCTACATGTGAAAACGCAGTCAAACATGACAAAAGCAGACAGCAGATACTCTTCTTGAAGGCATGTTCATCTCTTAGGCGAAACTAAGTACGGAAACTGCACAGGAACAAAAAGAAAAAAAAATAGAATCACTACGGTGCCTTATGGTTGCATGCATTACTTCTCTGCCTTTGGCTGATGAGATGAGACCTTGAGTTCAATACCATCTTGTGCTTTGTTCGATGGCAAGAGGTTATGTGACTGTGCACGCCCACCAGCCACTATGGTAATGTGTCCTGGGGTCTAAACACCACCACCCCCAGTAGAACATCCAGAGCATGTTTGTGATTGGCGTAATCCTAGAGAATGGTCTCTGGAGTCCTTGGGCTGGAGCTAAGTGGATGTACTGAGGACTGAAGACTCTCTCTCCATGAGCCTTCCTTGGGTTCAGCAAGGTTCAAAGATCTGGAGTGGAGATGATTTGCCAGGTTTTCTTGCTTTGAAGGTCCTCATCTCAAGTCCTGAACTTCAAACAATGGTGTGCAGCATAGTGGAACTTTACTTCCTGGAAGTGGAGCCACGCTTTTAGGGGCAATAAACTTATGTCAGAACCGGACCTTTTACAAGCCTCTCTTGTCTTGTGCTACCTATGACAGACCAGTCTCCACACATTGGTACCCATTTGCTTGAAATCCGTCACTTGCCCTTTGCACTCTTGGTCACATACATGATGTCTTTAGGGGGTATTATGAAATTCAAAGTTGAGGTTGTGGGAGATGCCCAGTCCTTCTCTGTCTCCTATGAGAAGAAGATTTGGAGGCATTATCTGCGTAATAAGGTCTCACCTTCCCTAGAACTTCCTGCCAGATGGCTCCCAAGTTTTCAGAAATCCTCTGTTATGAGAATTGCACCATGAGCTGGCTTTTGCCCCTCGTTCCACTGCAGAAATATCTTAAAAAGGAGGAGGAGAATTAATGGGTCACCCTCTCATTCAAGGAACCACTTATTAAAGATGTTATTTATGCAGCTTGAAATCACTCGTATAATGCTTTCTCAGCTCCACAGAAGGCTTTGTGACCTCCACAAGTCCTTGGTTAAATAGCATGAGATTTTGATCAGCCATCTTTTTGCAAACTCTCACATGATTTTGGTCTAGCATGAAGCCGAGACACCACAACATCTTAGAGTCTAAAGCATTGGACTTTGGCAAGTGGGTGTTCTCCCCTGCTGCTATGAGGCTTGGGTCCCTCGGTTGTTATTTTTTTTTCTTTACACTTTCTATTCCTGTACAGTAGAGGATTGGCTTTCTGCCCACCCTAAGTGTTGACTTAGAGGAGCTGACTAGAACCCTCTCTTTGGCTTTCACAGGGGCGGTCATATAGCTCATTGCAGCTTTGACTGTGTACCACTATGGTAGAGGTAATAGGCAGAGGACTGTGCCTGTGCAGGATATGACATGACTCTGAGACTCTCACTACTAAATTAAATTATTATGGATATTCTCCTCATTGCAGAGTGCCTTTATAATGCTCTTTGTGACTTTTTTTAAACCTGGTCAACCTCCTGTGAAGAAAATGCTTTGTTGTAGATCAAGGATGCCCTTTAGACAAAGCGTAGTCCTGCCTTTGACACCTGTTCTGAACATGTTAGGAAAGTGACTCCTTTGGTCCTGCAGTGGCAATCCTAATTTTTGTCTTGGGTTATCTTAAGGGGTGATATTTTTTTTCTTTCTGAGAAAAATCTGAGAGCTCTTGACATGGATACAAAGGACTGTGTGCTAGATTTAAGTCCTCCGTACAGAAGGTCTCCATTCAGTAACCAAGCCATGCGTGAAGAGCTCTTGGGATAGGCCTATACTCTTTCCTTCAAGGGGCTGTAGAGGTTCTCCCTTCTTGGTATGAAGGGGATAGAGAGCTTCTGTCCTGGACCTCAGCAGCTTCCACAGACATATCTACTATGTCACATTCTGGTAATAGCTCACCAGGGGCTTGTGAGCATGCTGTTGCAATTTGCCTTTTGGCACATCATTTTCTGGGGTCCATGTAGTATGTTTGTTTGATCTGCTGTGGGTTGTTTACACTTCCAGTACAAAGTACATCCATTTGGCCTGTCTCCTGTACCAAGTGTGTTTACTACAGTTGTAGCCATGGTGTTAGAAACCTTGCAAAAAAGAGCACTTCATAGGCTTATTTCCAAGTACTAGGCTAGCTGCCTGTGTAAGCAATTTTAGGCATAGCTGTTCGTATTTAAAAGCGTTCAGTCGCTTTGTTTTTGACATTGCTTCTGGGTCCTGTTTGCTGAGCTTTTTTACTTCGCAATTTTAAGCATAGCCAATTTAACCTGCACAGTAAAGCCAATGAGCCACAGACCAATTCACCAACAAGACAGCATGCCACTCGTGAAGACAAAAGCTGTATTAAAAATTCATAGTTAAGCACTTTTGTCCTATAGGTAAAAGGCCTTCTTTAGAACTAACACTTTGTTAGAAACACAATTTTAAATGATTCACAATTAGATGTGAACTTGCGTCTCCATCTACTTCATGTTACAATTCTCAAAGTTAAAAGCACTGTTATACAGACAAATTTAATTTGACTGATATATCCTGCCTATATTAAGAAAAAACTATTTCACAATACAGTTTTTTAAATCATATTAAATTGTAACCCCTACAAATGTTTAAAGGGTCTATATCACATAGTCCGAGTCTTATAACTTTGAACACGTAATGTTCGTACCATTATGTTCGAACTTACAAAACTTTGACTATGAAAAAAAATACGGAAAACTAAATAAATTGTTTTAAGCAGGGTGCAAGCCCCCCTGCACCCCCCCGCTACTTAAATATACCAACTCAAAGATCACACCCCCTTGAACAAAATGGAAACCCCCGCTTATGGAGATTTCCGTTGAAACGCTCTAACTTTTACAAATCCGAACTTATGGTCTCGACCATATGAGGTTCAAACTTGTAAAAGTTTGAATATGTGATCGGAACCCATGTTTAAACACCATGCACTAATTTTATAAATAATGTTTAAGTTTAAAAATACTAGAAATGGAAAGGTTCATTCAACCTGGGTTCTGTTCTCCACACTTGTGGCAAGCTGCCACTTCAATCCATTACTTCCAATTTATCTTTCTAAAGACCACTTCTAGGGTTAATTTTGTTCATATCTAGTATAAAAAGCTTAAATTCATGATCTGGGTAGGAAGCAGCATGTCTAAAAATTGCATTTTTATTCACATTATTTTGATATTATAAGTGTGCTCATACATCCTTTGAGCATATGCTCAGTTTTTCTTATATATAACAATGAACAATTTTGACATAGACCAGTATTCACCAATTTATTTGTAAGGCAAAAGGTTTATAAACCTTACACTTAGAGTGGGTATGTTGACAGATGGTCCTTCCTGTAAGTATCTACACTGATCACATAAATTCAGTATTTAGTATTATAGCTATTTACCAAAGGTCCAGAATAAGAGCCAGTTTTAAAACTTCTTTGTTTATTAAATACCACTTTTGGCAGTTCACCCAAAATTGTAAATTAGGCTTCCTCAACCAAAAACAAGTTCCAATTAATTTTCAAAATGTCACAAATAGCCTTAGCACCAGTCCCTCCAAACCATTCTGTTGATGTTGCAGAAGAGGTTTAGATTCCTAGACTAAGTATTTTTGATGCCATTTGATTCCTGATATGCAGTAAATCTATTAGTAATGGGTCTTAGGATGCATTGATTGCCAGGAACAAGTCAACTTTTAACAGCCTGTAGGATACAGAGTATAGTGACAGGGCTTTGAGTTGGTCCACGTAGGGCTTGTTGTTATCCTTGGACATTCCAGTTGTTGTATGTGTCTGGACAGATTCATGCCAAAGGGGGCGTTATATTTCACGATTGGCCTAATGATGGCTGAGTAAAGGGGGACAATGACATCCCTAAATCTAGACAAAATCTCTTTGTAAGCTATGCAGTATAGAAGGACTTTCTTAGACACGTTGGTCAAAATTTAGGTCACTGTCCACATGAATTCCAAAATTCCAAACAAGTGGGTCAGCTGTTAAGGACATGTTGTCAGTGTGATAGTCCTTGGGTAGATGACTTCCTAAAGGATACAATAATGCATTACTTGACATTTGGTTTCAGTCCATGATTTTGTCATCAGTTATTTATTTGGGACAAACCTTCCTGCAGGATGGCTAAGTAATTTGGGGATTCAGTGACTGCTCCTAGCTTGCAGTCATCTGCAGACTTAGCCAGAATCCTTTGATATTCTATTGGCTTTTACTTCAGAAAAGTAGATGCCAAACAGGAGACATCCCAGCACAGGACCCTGGAGGACTCCACTGGTGGCTGGTCCCTTTGTGGAGGAAACTTCCCTTATTTTGATTATATGCATCCTTTCTGTAAGCCAGTTGGCAATTCAATATGTGATATAGGGATTTATTCCATTTATTTAGCTTTTCTGCTATGCCTGAGTGGGGAATTGTCGCAAACTTTGGCCAGGTCGAGGTTTGCAGTGTGGGCCATTTTGCTTTCATCCATTTCTTTGATGACCTTTTCAAAAAAATCCAGCAAGTTATGTAAGCATGACCTGCCCTTGACAAATCTGAACTGAGACTAGTCCATTGTTTGGAAATTCCCTGTGTCTTGATTAATTCCAAGATTAATCTTTCCATGGCTTTGCGTACGAGGCTGGTCAGACTGGTCACTTCATCTTTTCTCCTGTCTTGATGATGGTCCCTGGTAGTGTTACTGATATTGATGCAACCCTGGATGTCATCATAAACTAGAAGTCCTTCCAGATCCTTTCTCGAGAGTATTGCCTTAGTCAGTGCAGAGTTGAATACTGCCTATTGCTCTTACCTGTTGAGTTTGCACATGAGATTGTGATTTTGGCCACCTAGGTAAGGTAGTAACAGATGGTCTCTTCTACTGGGCTTGACAACAGTTGGTTTTCACTTGCCTTTCACACATCTGAGGATGGGAATTTTGCAGTAGGTAATGAGTAGTTACTGGCTGCAAAGTCACCATGTTATTATGATTTTGTTTCTGTTATTGGACGCTTGTTGGTAAGTCTTGCAGTTGTGGATGGTTTCTGGCAATCTTAATATAGGTCTTTCCTAGCTCTAACCACATCTGTAGTAGGCTTAACAATGTGTGCTTTGCTTGTGAGGTGGGAGCCCATCTTTTCTTTCCTGTGGTTCGGGGTCATGGTCCCTTTAGAGGAGTGGGCTCCAAATAAACCATTTGGAGCTATGAATAAACCTGTGGGTATGATGGCCTTTGAGGACAGACTGAATTTAGGACCTCTGATTTAATCCAGTGACCAGACTGTTGTATGAAGAAGTGTGTATGTGTGGGGTACATAGTTGTATACACTCTGCAAAGAATTAATGTGCAGTTCTCCATAGACAAGGGCATGTATTTTACTTTTCAGTTGGTTCCCATCCTGGGATAAATGATCTGCTGGTGGATTCTGTTAGCCACTTCTGGCCATTTTTTTCCTGTTCCAGGATTGGGGAATCCCAGAGGTGGACTGGTTTGCAGCTAGACAACACTGCTATGCCTCTCCTGCTTCCTTCAGCAGTGCAACAGAGCTTGTAATCATTGTGTTCCTTTACCATTGGCAGGAGATATGCCAGTTCTCCTACATACTTCTTGCCATTCGCTCCGTCTTTGATTCCATACCTCATCACAAAATCCAGAAAAGAAAGACTAAAGCCATCTTTGATAAGAAAGGTGAACTTTCATGTTGTGGTCCTTTGCAATACAAGAAACCTTCCCATTACATGCCAGGTAGATTCCCTCTCTTTTGTGATGACAGACAGTTTCTCTTCATGGCTTGGCTTTGTTTAGATTGTTTGTTCTTGCTAGATGTCCAGACCAGGCTATTAGAATTGATCAGAAGCCTTCCACCCAACAAACTTACTATGCAAACTGGAAGACATTCTCCAAATGATGAGAAAGGTATCCTATACCTCTAGAAATAGTCAGCATTTGGATGCATTTTATCTGTCTCTGGCACCTGTATAGTTTGTGTCCTTTACTTCTCAGTCAGATGGCAAGTTTCTTTTAGTTTTGGCCCATCATGACCTTGTGATGTTCAGGACTGTGGCACAACACTGGCTTACCAGGTAGCTTCTTGAAGGGGTACAGCACTAATTTTATGCTTTGAAGAACTCAAAATGCTTTTTCTTTGAAAGCTTTTTGGCCCAGCAGCATTGAACTTCATCTCTGGTAAGATGCTTTTCTGGTGGTGGTTACTTCAGGATTTCAGAGCATCGTTGTCTTACCTCTTGATAACCATATCTGGTCATTCACGAGGATCAGGCCTCCCTTAGGACTGACCCATATTTCATCTTACTGCTTTAGGAACTCTCTCTAAACTACTCCATTCTGGATGGTTATCGCCCTTATCTTTAGGAGAGAAGGGCTTTGCTGTAGCAAACAAACGGTTCTCACTTGGAGTGCCATTCATGTTGCTTTTTGCCATTCTGTGGTAAATTTCCTGTTGAAAAAAATGCTGCTGTCGAACGCCACTCTGCTAGTGACATGATTTTTGTGCAGATGTCTCAACTGTAGACATTTATGTTGTGATTGCTTACAGTTTACCACTTTTCCATGTAGTGATGCTTGGAGTGTGATGTCAGGAGTCAGACCTGTATTCATGTTTCAGTGCTTTAGGACTTCACCAAAAAGTGAAGGATTAGAAGGCTATGTTTTGCTTTACTTCTTGGGACTTTTTCCAGTTATTCACTTAACTGATGGGGGTCCTTGGGGGTCCTTGATGTCTGATACAGCAAATGATTACTTACCATATCAGAGGATCATTAGGGAGATCCCCCTTGGTGGCTGTCAGGTACCTACCATCTCCCTGGATGTGGCTGCCTTCATCCAGCTGCTGCTGATGGAGTACTTTTGTAAGTTGGTCAGGTATATACTTTTGTGTCTTTGTAACAGCATAGTAGCAAAATCTTCATTGTTTTTCAGAATTCAAAGAAAATGTACTTGTTTGGTGGATATGAACTTGTAGGTACAGTATCAAAGCACCCAGCATGCTCCTAGTGTGGCACATGGTGGCATGATGTCCAGCAAAGTACTCCATTCCCCTGTATACAGGAGCCTCACAGAAGATGGCCAAATTCAGAGAAGTAAGGAATGAAGAATATCCCATTCCCAGGTCTTTGTTGAAA
This sequence comes from Protopterus annectens, assembly GCF_019279795.1. Lineage (NCBI taxonomy): Eukaryota > Metazoa > Chordata > Ceratodontiformes > Protopteridae > Protopterus > Protopterus annectens. The sequence continues at coordinate 264,178,446 of NC_056742.1, read as the reverse complement.
TCTTGGCATGGAACTGATACATTTTGTTGTAAAAATATGAAGGGTAGATTTCTGTTGGTGTGTGCTATTCAAAACACAAGAGAATGGCTTTCATCACATTTGGAAATTACAACGAGTATTCTTTTTATGGTGATATGTGTGCATGTTAGTTAACCATAGATTGCATATGTAATTGGTGCTGTTTACTGGTCCAGATTATGTTGCTTTTTGATGCATCTAATTTAGGAGTTTAGATCCCAGTGGATTGTTAGCTTGTCAGCAAGTTATTCCTGTACTAATTGATGTCCTTCCATATTACTGTTGCAGTGTTCTTTACAGAAGGGATCTCCTCCCAAAGATAACCCAATGTCCGGCCAGTATACCAAAGCCTTTAGATTTTATAGGCTCCATATGTCATATGTATGCTCCCCCCATAAGGCGTAGGGATAAAGATGCTGTATGGATGCAAACACTCGAACCATCTCTGCTACCAGTCTGAATGCTGTTATCCAACACTGATCTGGTTATCCTTCTGCTGTGCTGCTGCCTCTGTTGCCATCAGGATCCCCTCTCTGGTTCCTGTGGTTCTCTGTTATTAGTGTGATCAGTTCCATGCTGGAGCATATTCTTCAGTTAAAGCTCACCTATCAACAATCTGTCTGCCCTTGAATCCTTCTTTGGCTTCTCTGTTTGAGGTCAAGCAATTTCTTAAACTTATCCTTCATATATCAGGCCTCCTAGAAAGCCTATGTTGCCTTCCTGGGACCTCCATTTTGTACTTGAAAACTTAGCTCAGGCTCCTTTTGAACCTGCTAGTTTAGCTTCCTTGCATCATTGTACTTGGAAGACTAGTTTTTTTTTTGGATCTTACTTCAGCCAAGAGAGTGTCTGAATTTCCGGCTCTTATGGCTATTCCTCCTGTTTTAGTTTTTCCCAGAGACTGTGCATGTCTTTGAACTAATTTTTTTGTTTATGCCCCAGATGTTTAATGAGTTGTCCTATAATCAGTCTATTCCTTCTTGTTTTCCTTCTCCACAGTCTGCCATTGAGAAGGGTCTTCTTCACACCTTGGATCTGTTAGACAGCTCTGGTATTATTTAGATAAAACAAAGGCAATTCACAAGTCTGAGCAACTGTGTTTCTTTTCATCCCAGGACTTTGGGTTTGGCTGTTTCCAAGCAAACCATCTCATCCTGGATTTCTAAGGCCATTTCATTTTGTTATTCTTTTCATGGCAGATGTTTTTCTTCATCTGTAAAAATACATTCTACTAGGGCGGTTGCCTCATCTGGTGCCTTCTTCAATGGTTTGGACACCAGTTCCATCCTTGAGACTGCTACTTGGTCCTCTGTTCATACTTCACAGAAGCACAGGTTTTGACAGTGCTATTCTGCATGGGTTTGTAGAGGGGGTCTTCTGTGCCTTCTCCCTCCCCAACCTCCTCCTTAGCTCTTTTACTGTCCTTTCTGTAAAGCATACTGCAACAGTGATATGGAAGGGCAAAGTACAGTTGTGTAATGTCTTACCACAGAGTAGATGTCCTCCTCTTCACTGTTGCAATAGTTGGTCCCTACTTCCTTTCCTCTCTTTCCTAGCTCTTGCCCGCCTGCTTTTGTTACCCTCCTGGCTGAGGGGCACTTGCTTCATTTTCTTTTTCCTTCTGAATGTAGACGTTCTCTTTTGTCCCTGAGGGTATTCTGTTCCTCTTGGAGCATTTCATTTCTGAGTAATCGTGTCCATACATCAACTTTATGCCCTACACCTTATGCGGGGAGCATACATGTGATGTATGTTGCCTATAAAATCTAAAGGCTTCTGTAATACTGGCCAGAAGTTTTGCTATCCTTGGCAGGAGATCCCTTCTGTAAAGACTACTGCAATGGTGAAGAGAAGGACATCAATTATTATGGTAAGATTTTATAAAACTGTACTTTTTGGCTGTATATGTTATTAGATCCCACATAGTGTTTGCTGGATTTAGCATGGGATTAGTCCCAGATACAAATGTTTGTTCTATGGCTGAATGTTGAGAACTCATTCTTATTTTTTTGGGAAGGTGAATGCAAGGGCATTATGCTGATTTATCGTGTCATTTCTTGTGCTGCTGGTTGCCTTAACTATAAGGGCTGCATGTGTATTTGTATTTCTTGCACTGTTTATAAAGAATTTTCTTATTAGAAAAGATAGCTTTTTAAGGTAGTACTGGATAAATTCTATTTGAATATGTGTTTAGGCTTGTAATTTTCTTGGAAAGATGAGTGCAAGAAACTCCTAGCTGATTTTTTCTCCATAAGGCATGTCAAAATGTAGTTTTATTCAAACTGGAGTAAGTTAATAATTTTTATTTGAACACAGCTAGTGTTGGATAGTATTGGAGATGCAGGTAAGTAAAATGTTTTTTTCCCCCCAGTAACTCTGTTTAGTAATTCCTTCGCTTTCATTGTGTTGACTAGAGTTTTACACCTATTCAAAGGATGAAAGATCTTGGATTTAATAAATTTGTAGTCACAGGTGTATGTAGTATGTCATAAGTCTTTCCCCCTGCAGCAGCACTTTTTGCAGTTTAATTTTGTTTTGATATATAACTGCTGATGTTGACTATTTGCAGTCAGTGATGTGTGAGGCCAAGCTGTATTGTTCTCATTTTATAACATTGGAACCATTCAATGCATTCCCTGTCTGTTGATGCTCACTAAATCAGTAAATGATAATGTTTTGGTGTACCCACCTTGATTGTTTCCAGCAGTGGCTGTTATTCAGACAAAGAACATTGCATGTCTTGTGCCTGACTATACTCGTGCAGGCAGAGTAAGGCTGCCTTATATTTTTTCCTTGGCTATTTAGTTCAGTTGTCATATTTGCTACTTGTTAATATTCCTTCACACACCACTGCAAAATCCTTCACTCCCTCCAATGGCTCCCTAACTCTCGCTCCTATTTCCGATTCATAACTATACACATTATTTACAAACCACCAGCATGTGCAGCACTTGACCAAATACTAAACATGTACATCCTAAATAGAACCTTTAGATCATAAGATAAACTCTTCTTGTCTGTATCTAAATCAGCTTTACAATGCCTATACTCACACTCAGTAGCCAAAGCTTGCAACTTCCTTCCCCTCACTAGCAGAACAGTCCCTGACCTGCCTTTCTTTAAATGCTCTCTAACAGAATACCAGAGCAAATTCTGGATATGCTACTGCTGTAACCATGGCTAAACTATCTCCTTACCCATCCCCCCACTTCCGCATTAAATTTACTTCTACCTTTTCCCACTTTCTCTTCTACACTATCTCATCTCCTCTGACTCTCTCATCTCCTTTTTCCTGCTTCATTTTTGTTGGACTCCTATATTCAGCTTACAAGATATGTGCTGTAGTGCATTACTTAAACCTGCATGCATATGATGTAAGGAATTACACAGATCTACAGCATATACCTCAGAAGTCTGTCTATAAAGTGATATCCCTTTGTTCTTATCACATGCATGATCATGACCAGTTGTTCAATGTTGTTGTTGTTGTTACATCGTGGTAATGAAGGAGACCACACGGTTTATAGAGTTGTAAGGCCTTTCTTTATTAAGAGCCTCCAGGTGCGCACCCATGCTTCTTCACACAACTTCGGCAAGTCATCTACTACACAGAACCAACAAGTTACCAGAGAATACAGAACCAACAGTACATGCTGAATTCCCCACAGCGCCCCTACAGTACAACAACCACATTACCAGCCCGAATACTACATTCCTCCCCTTTTAAGCTAAGACATACTGTCTTACATAAGCAAAACTAGGGAACAAGTTCCACAATGCATTTAATCATTTACTTGTAAATAACAAGCTAGTTATTAACTGGTTACCATACCATCTACTATATTTTTAAGGCTGGTAATCTATACATGTACTTTTATTAACATTGATAGTCCTTCAAATAACTAGGTTTAACCAGCACACGCTTAGAACGGCGCAGTGGTACCACCTTAGGTGACTCCGGTGTCACTTTTACCACTTCAGGTATCGGTGTGTCCTTCCCTGGAACGGTTGGATCCTCAGAAACCTCTCCTTCCACGTTCTGGCGGTCTCCCTCGATTTGCGATCCTCCTGCCACTGCGAGCCCTGGTTCCGAACTTAACTGTAGGTCCGAGGCCAGCAGTTCCATGGCATTCTTCTTCTGTTCACTCCGTAGAATTTGGTCTACATGTCTCCTTACCACGAAATCTCCATTCAACCTCACCTGGTACGACAATGGACCTGTGCTCTTGACAATGAACCCTGGAATCCACTTAGGTCCATAACTGAAATTTCGCGTCATCACTGCATCTCCTTCCAGAAAACTTCGCTCTCTCCGTCGTCTATCATGACATTCTTTTTGCCTCCACTGGGTCCCCTCCACCTTAGCTCGGACATTTGGATACACTAGATCCAACGTGGATCTCAATCTACGTCCTTGCAACATCTCGGCAGGTGACAAACCCGTGGTAGATTGTGGTGTAATACGATAATTGAATAACACCCTTGATACTTTTGCTGCTATACTTCCTTCTCCAGACTTTTTCATCATTGCTTTAAAAGTCTGCACAGCCCTTTCAGCACAACCATTTGTAGCTGCATGGTAAGGCGCTGAAGTAATGTGTACGATGCCATTTTTTCTCAGAAAACCCTTGAACTCTTCACTCGTGAAACATGAAGCATTATCGGATACAATAGTCTCTGGCAGTCCTTGACTACTGAAACTCCTCCTCAAGCATTCAATGGTAACGAGAGAAGTGGGTGTCTTGACTTGATAAGCATCCATCCATTTCGAATGAGCATCCATGATTATCAAAAACATGGCCCCCATGAATGGTCCTGCATAATCTATATGAAGTCTCTGCCAAGGCCTACTCGGCCACTCCCATGGATGTAGTGGCGCCGCCACCGGCAAGTTGCGATGTTGTTGACATGTTTTACACTCATTCACAACGACTTCAATCTCGTGGTCCAACTTTGGCCACCAAAAATAGCTTCGGGCTAAGGCCTTCATTCGGGTAATGCCCACATGACCTTGGTGCAACTGCTGTAAAAGTGCCCGTCTTCCTGGGGACGGAATTATCACTCTTGCCCCCCACAATACGCATCCATCTTGCACACTCAGTTCTGTTTTCCTCACCTCATAAGGTCGAAAAACTGGATCCGTTTGTTGGACTGGCCAGCCTTGCTGAACCCACTGAAACACTCTAGCAAGCACCGGGTCTTTGTGTGTCCAAACTCTCAGTTCCTTAGCAGACACCAATGTTATGTCTTCCATCATCAAAATTCGGTCCTCCGCTTCCTCTTCTTGGATATGCCCTGGCATCGGCAACCTACTTAGTGCATCTGCATTACCATGGTGTTTTCCAGGCTTATAAACAATCTCGTATTCATAAGCTCTCAATGTTACAGCCCATCTCTGAATGCGAGGAGAAACCATCTGCGGTACTGCTCTCATCTCGTTGAATAATGACAACAAAGGCTTATGATCAGTACAAATGGTAAACTTCCTCCCATAGAGGTATTTGTGAAATCGCTTGATTCCAAACATGACAGCTAAACCCTCTTTATCTATCTGGGAATAGTTTGACTCCGCTGGTGTCAAAGTTCATGACATGAACCCAATGGGTCTCTCTTGTCCATCTGACATCCGGTGTGCCAACACCGCCCCTAATCCGTAGGGTGAGGCATCACATGACAAAATTAAGTCCTTGTGACTATCGTAGTGCACCAAAACCTCTGAAGATTGCATTAGTTCCTTTGACTGTTCAAATGCTCTGTCCTGTTCCTTTTTCCACGACCACTGAGCCTCCTTCCTTAACAACTTATGTAAAGGAGCTAACAGTGTTGACAGATTTGGCAGGAACCTGTTATAGTAGTTGAGTAAGCCTAAATAGGCTTTCAGTTCTGTAACATTTGTGGGTGCTGGTGCCTGTTGAATGGCTTCCACTTTATTTGGCAAGGGGTGTAGGCCTGACGCATCCACCTTGTAGCCCAGGAATTCTGCTTCCTTTGCCATGAAAGCACATTTACTCCGTTTCACCCGTAGACCTGCCTCTCGCAGTCGACTCAGCACCTCATTCAGCGTCTCCAGATGCTCTCGAATGTTCCTTCCCGTCAACAGGATATCGTCTAAATACACAGCCACCTTTGGAATTCCTGCCACTAGTCCCTCCATTATTCTCTGGAAAATAGCTGGACTCGAGGAAACCCCAAAAGGTAAACGATTAACTTGGAACAAACCTTTGTGTGTGTTCAGGGTAACATACGTCTTTGACCCTTCTTCCAGCACTACTTGTTGATATGCCTGACTGAGGTCCAGTTTACTAAACCTTTCACCTCCCGACAACTTTTCAAACACATCCTCCACCTTGGGCAAGGGATACTGCTCTAGCTTCGAGACTTGGTTCACGGTTAACTTGTAGTCACCACATATACGAACAGCACCATCTGGCTTTAATACTGGAACAATTGGTGCGGCCCATTCCGCAAACTTTACTGGTTCAATTATACCTTGCTTCGTGAGTCTCTCTAACTCAAACTCAACTTTCTTCTTCATCGCATATGGTACAGGACGGGGTTTGTAAAATCTTGGCGTTACGTTTTCTTTCACGTGTATCTTTGCTGGTGGACCCGTCCAGGTCCCCAGTTCCTCTTTGAATACTTCTTCATTATTCTCTAGCACCTCTTGCAAGGTCAGGCCCGGCTGTTCTACCTTATGGAGCTGTAGGCAGTCCATGTTTAGCTCCTTTAACCACACCCGGCCTAGCAGGTTTGGTCCCTTACCTGCTACCGCCATGACTGGCAACTCTTTGACTTGGCTTTTATATTTTACCTTCATTTTCACCATTCCCAACGTGGGAACTATCTCACCCGTGTAGGTTTTCAAAGTCACTGAACAGTCCTGCAGCTTCCGAGCTTCTCTAGGCCATAACTTCCCATACTCAGCCTTTGACAGAACCATGACACTACACCCCGTATCCACTTCAAACTGCACCATTTTACCATTTAAGTCCAACTGGGTTTTAATGGGATCAACTCTTTCCCACTTGGCCTCTGTCACGTTAAACATTGTGAACACTTCTTCGGCTCCCCTGGTTGGTTGACCTGTAACTTCACGCATGTGGTGTGCATACTGCCGTTTATTTTTTCGGTTTCCCTTCCTTTCCATCATACTGCTTTTTTCCTCCCCCTTTTTCGGCTGCTCCTGAGAGGGTATTGAGCGGCACATTTTCTTTACATGGCCCTTTTTCCCGCAAGCATGACATTTTACAGTTAAAAAACGACAGTTCCGTGACAAATGTTCACCTCCACACCTGTAACAAGCATACTGACCAGACTTCCCTTGTGAATTATGCTCCATGACCACTTTATGCACTGGTAGTGGGGTCGCACTCCTGCTTCCAACCCCTTCCGTGGTTTTCTGTTGTAAATCACGAATGTCTTTAGTCGCTGTCTCTATGGCCTGTGCCAACTTCGAGGCCTTTTCAAACGACAAGTCAGGCTCCGCTAACAATCTGCGTTGTATGCGGTCGTCTGCAATGCCACATACGAGCCTATCTCGTAGCATTTCGGTCAGTCTGTCCCAATAATCACAATGTTGTGCCAGTTCCCTCAACACTGCGACATACTCCATTACCGTTTCATTAGCCATTCTAGTCCTTGAATTTAACTTGAACCTCTGGACTATTGCACTCGGCTTCGGGTTATAATGTGACTGAAGTAAACTCGTCAACTCTGTGAACGATTTGTCCCCCGGTTTATCAGGACTCAATAAGTTCCTCATCAGACTGTACGTCTTACTGCCCACCGAGCTTAGCAATATGGCTCGCTTCCGACCCGCTTCCATTATCTGGTTTGCCTCAAAAAAATGTTCCAACACTTCACAATACTCCTCCCAGGTCTGTGTCTGACAGTCGTATGCCACTAGTGACCCCAACATGGAACCCGACATCACTCCAGTAGGCCCCGTCTCTTCGTCATCCGACATGAACTACAGCTCACCAGGTTACTTGCAGCGGACTCGGAGGCATCCCATCTTCTCGTCGCCAATATGTTACATCGTGGTAATGAAGGAGACCACACGGTTTATAGAGTTGTAAGGCCTTTCTTTATTAAGAGCCTCCAGGTGCGCACCCATGCTTCTTCACACAACTTCTGCAAGTCATCTACTACACAGAACCAACAAGTTACCAGAGAATACAGAACCAACAGTACATGCTGAATTCCCCACAGCGCCCCTACAGTACAACAACCACATTACCAGCCCGAATACTACAGTTGTTGTTGTTGTGTCTTTCGGCTTTTCCTGGTTAGGGATCGCCACAGCAAAACTCCGGTCCGCTAATGATTGGTAGTTGATTTTTACGTGCCGAGTTACCAGCCCTGACGTACAACCTTCAACGAAGGTACGCCCATTCACACATGTCTCGACGCAGAAGACGCTCTAGCTGAGAATCGAACCGGACAGCGTCTTACTGTGAGGCAGCAATGCTACTGCAGCACCACCACTGCAATACATCTCGTATTTCAAAGCTTATGCTTCTGTTCTATTTTGCATATGTAATTTTATAAAAAATATAATATTTATTACTATTATGTTGAAATCTCTGTAATGTGGAGCTTTTCTCTGCCAGCCTTCACTGAAAAGTGGCACTTTTTGGCCCAGTCTGACATTCCCAGTAAACAGATGCCAAATAAAAATAAAATTTTTGCCATCTAAGTATCACCGATCCTTCAGTTTGCATCAGTGAAATTTATGACATTTAGTGGCTCATACTACTGTCTGTTGGTAATTGTTTTGATTAATTTAATTTACAATTCAACCATTTTATTCAGGAAAAATGAATACCATTCATTTGGATATCTGAAGAGGTAAGGCTGAGTCTTATTCCCGTAAATTTTTAACCACGCTTGTTTGAGGTAGTCATATTCCGCATAAATATTACCACACCCATGGCTTGTTCATAAATCTGAGTCTTGTGGTCTCTTGGAGTAAGATGCTTAAAAGTGGTGACATTGTAGAGAAACGTTTGACAGCAGTAGAAGAAAAGGTTGAATCAAAAAGAGGTCTCCCAAGTCCAGGAAGTTAGAAAACAAAAAAAAAATGGAGAAAAAGACGGTGTTGAAAAATAAGAGACCGTGATTAGAACATGAAAGTTAGTGAGGGACTTGGAGATTCTTCTTTTTCATACTGTGGCAAGAAAATTATATGCCTCCAACAGCGCTACAGCAGAGGGGAGGACTTCTCTGTCTGCCATAAACAGGAGATCAGAAGTCAAGTCACAAAAGTACCTAAAGAGTAATCACCAATCCTGATACTACAGCCTTTTATAATTAAACAGGCCCCTTAATCAGTACCTGTGCCTGAGCCAGCACAGATCCTATTGTAAGTAAAAGAAACAAGACCTTGACAGACTTGGTGACTGACAGTTGCATTCAGAGCAGAAGGGGCTTTAACTACTACAGAAGCATCCCTCAGTGCTCCTGTAATTTCTGTTTCCACTTTTGTCATCATGTTGCCAGAAAGTATTTCAGTATTGTTAGAGACAGAGCAGTATTACACCAGGAACCTGTGTTGGCCTCCTCTCTGAATCTGTTTGCATTAAAGATGGAGGGATGCAAACGTTAGCTAGTACTGTTGAAGGCCAGTGAGAGAAAAAGAAAGAGAAAAGGAGTGCCTGTCCTTCTTCCTTTGATGAAGAAATGGATTTTTGCATTGTTCAGATTTAGTTGCCATAATGTATAGGCTCAGATCATGAGAATATGTCCTAATCCAGTGCCTCATTAAAGGATGTTAAATTCACTGCACCCATAAACTATTCAGGATGCTTATTTTTTAATATCTAAAAATGTGGAGAACTCACCCTCTGTTTAATGCTTCCAGTGATGCAGCAAAGGCAGTATTCTGTATCGAGACACACTGCCTGTAGCATGCAAAAGACCAGGCAGGTTATACAAAGCTCCTAAGGAAAGACAAAATATCTACAATAATCAAAAAGCAGAACCCCTTTCTCTTTATTTTTCTCTATCCAGAAGCTCAGTTCCCCAGCTGGTTCACTGGACAAGTGTGGTGAGATGGCATGTAGATGAGCCGTCATGGTTTCCTTTTAGTCCGTATGGAGAGAAGGCGTGTAGACTATCTGTCATGGTTTCCTTTCAGCCCTTAGTTCTGAATCAGGTGAAGCAGAGTTTACAAAAGATGTCTGATAGTGAATCAGGTGAAGCAGAGTTTACAAAAGATGTCTGATAGTGAGGAAGAGTTAAACATCCAAACCAGTGCTGCTGTGTGTGTGTTAAAACTGGGTTCCACGTATTAAGGTGTACACGTGGCTGTGGATACCATTTGCAAAATGGTTTCATAAAGAGCTGTAATAAGCAAGCATGCTTGCCTGAAGAATGAAACTTTTTTTTCTGAAAATATTAAATCCTAATTGTTAGATGTCCTATTAGTAGGAAATTTGCATATTTATCTATGCGTTGAACAGGGCAGTGACTGGTTTTCATTTGAGATCCAGGGAGAAGGCCTCCACTGGAAAAAAAAAAGGAATAGGGTACAAGAAATTACAATGATGTAGCTAGGGCTGTTTGTAGCAGACTGTATTTTCATATGCATATTGCATTCTTTTGCATGATTGTTTACAGTGCAAGAATTATCTATATGGTGACAAACTAAAACATACTACAAGTTTGTGTGTGTAAAGATATGTGCACAGTGGTAGAGGGATACTTAAGTGAAAGATTATAGTAAGTGCAGACAGAGCTCACCAAGTTAAACAGTTAAAAAAAAAATCTATTCTAATTTGAGGTATTTACTCAGGATAGTCCTGAACAAATTAGGGTTGATGTCAGTTGTTGGTAGAAGTGGTACGCTGTTCCAAGATTTAAAAATGATTGCTGACAACTGAGAGTTCTGAGGCTGCTTGCTGGAGGATTCGAAGCTTTGCAGTTTGGGGCCCTAAAATGAAAGAGATTTGTAACATTATAGTAAGGAGTATGAAACGTACAGCATCTCTCAGGGGACATAATAGAGTGTGGGCTACTTTATGTTTATGACAGCTAGCAGGTTCCACAAAGATGTTACTCCTGAGAAGTAAACTGGGGGCTAAAATGAAGGGCAGGATAATAGCTTGTTTGGGTTTTTTGCTTGTTGATATATGAAAGTTAAATGGTAGAAAAAGATAAGAAAGAAGAAAATATGTATAATTTCAAGGCTGAGACTTGGTTCTAGTCATGTCTGCTGAGTAAGTTGGGAGGTTTAGGCCTTTTAAGTCTAACATAAGTTTGTTTGCGTGATTATTATTTGTTTTAGGATTTAGTCAAAAGTCCTAATTTTTCTCTGCATTGTTGTAGCTCCCCAGAATGCCTTGAATTCTATACATTTGTGATGAAAACTGAGGTGTAGTAGAGTGTGGTGTCATGAATATTGAACAACAGTGACACAATTGCAGCATTCAGGCGTGCTGCCTAAAATGTTGTAAAGAGAGATCTAAGAACTGATCCCTGAGAGACTGCAGCGGGAATAACTTGGAATGGGGAAATTTGGTTTGACTGCATAATTGAAAGGCTAGATAGCTAGAGAACCTATTGATGGTGGATATACCCAAGTGTAAGTTTGATGGCCAAAAGGATGAAAATGCTGTGACTGACCATACCAGTATATAGTGAAGAATATTGCGCACATATCAATTTTCAGTTATGTTGTCTGCTGTGGTGGTTGAAAACAAGCAGACCTGTCTCTGTACAGTGGTCCATCCTAAAGCCATGCTGAGTTTTAAATAAGTTCCAGATGATAAGGTGTTTTAATAGTTGATGACTGGCCCATTTTTCCAATATCTTGGAAAGGCTATATGTCTGTTTAATGAGATGTTAACTTCTCAAAGGTATTGCAAAAAGGCAAGACTTCTGGATTGTATTTGTTGAAAACCACATTGGTCAAATGGGAGATTGTTGAAAGGGTGCATAAGCCAATACAGTAACACTAGTCTACATTACCTTGCAAGTCTAAATGAAGTATAGATTATGTTGTAGGGTTATCATCCTTGCAGATCATAATAGACTTAACATATGAATGTATAAGTCACTGATGAGACCGCAGTGACTTAAGTTGTACAGGTATATAAAATGGGCATCACACTAGAGAAGTATCAATGGCTGCTTCTACACATGATGCCCTACATCTGGCCCTAGGAACTGCCAGGAATGTTTATATAACTGTTACAATGCAAAGAATGAGGGATATGCTTAACACAGATGGCTGCTTGTATACTTGTGAAAAGGTAAACAAGAGTAAGAAGTATTGATGTCCTTCTATTCAATGCTGCAGTGTTCATTACATATGGGGTTGTATTCTGCCCAATGACCCGATGTCCGGCCTGTTTACAGAAACGTAAAGCCACTGCCTGTATGTTGGATGTCACATGAAAGCACAGATAATGTTGTTGTGTCTTTCGGCTTTTTCCCGGTTAGGGGTTGCCACAGCGGAACTCCGGACCGCTAATGATTGGTAGTTGATTTTTACATGCCGAGTTACCAGCCCCGACGATGATGGCCATAAAGGGACGTCTGCACGTACAATCTTCAGAACTTTTTCGCCACCATTTGGAAAGGTTGATTCGTGCATTCGGTCTACAATTGGATATTGCTGGTTTCGACTTTCAGCTTCAGATAAGTACCCCGTAGGGGATTTAATTTGTTGCTACTGCCTCTTCTTGTCATTCAGGAAGTGCAAGTGTAGGTGTGGAAGGCAAATTCACCATAAAGATAGTCACTAGCTTTGTTCTGTTTAGAGCCTACTTACTCACGACCATCACTCTTGTTTTATCTGTCAGGCCTTTATACCTAAGAAGTTGCATAGTAGTCTGTCAGTTTTAAATCTCTATTTAGAAAACCAGAGACTCAAACGTTTGGCTAGAGACGCGATGGAGGGTTCCAGCAGTTCTTCTGAGCGATCCATGAAGAGGAAGGTCAGCAAAGCTAGGCCTGATTCCTCTTTGGCTGCTTCTATCACATCTGACGTACCCCTTGAGGTTGGTGAAAACCCAACAGTGTGTTTGGTGACAGGGTCCGCTTCTTCAGCGGGTACCACAATGGAAGCAGTCAGGAGTGGGGATCCTAGCATGTCTGAGGCTCTGCAGACGTCCTGTTCAGATGACTTTGGGGAACCACGTCTTTTTATTTTGGAAGAATCTGGAACCGTTTCTGCCCCTCAGTCTAAGGAAGTGTCAGATGTAAGACCTACCATCCACCCTTTCTCCACAACAAGAGAAGCATGTTAAGAAGCAGTAGAAGACTAGACATTTCACCGTTCCTTCCACACCTCCGTCGGATTGGGATGCTTTTTCGCAGGGTTTCATTAAGGCTGTGGAGGCCTTGAGGCCTCCAGCTTCGGCTTCCCCTATTTCAGTGCCTGCCTTTTCCTCGTCTCCTCTACTGCCATTGGGGTCCCTGGAGCCTTTTTTCTGTGCAGGCTGGGGAATTTCAGGTTCATGATTCTGATTCTGAGGAGTCTTCTTCAGATGAAGACTCTTTAGCATACCCCACCTAGATTCCTTACCTTCTGGAATATGCTTCTCCGGAGGAAGAATCTAATGGGGGGAATTCCCCCATAGAAGACATTCCCTTTGAGGAAACTATTAATAAAATGAGGGTATTCTTTAAGTGGGATTCCTCTCAAATTTCAGAGGAGGAAAAAATATATTATGATCTTCTCCAGTTGGAGGCCCCTTCTCCTTCAGCAGTTCCTCCAGTCTTCCCCACTTTCTTGGATGCAAAGGCCATCTACATCTGAAACTCCAGACTCCCAAGCTCCTGCCCCTAAAAGGCCTGACCATTTTTATAAGGTCCCTGAGGATTGTAAGTTTCTTTTTAAATGCCCTTCAGCTGATCCAGCTTTGGTCTCCATTACTTCTGGCAAATCTACTCGTGTTTCTACAAAGTTACTTCCTTCTGACAAGGAAAGTAAAATTTTGGAAAGGTTAGGGAAGAGAAGGTCTTTACTACTTCCACCTTGGCTATCAGAGCTATTAACTGCCAGACACGTATGTCTCTGCACGTTCTGGCCTTGCCTTCTCAGGCTTTCCAGACTCTCTCCCAACTACCTGAGTTAGAGACCAGGTCACTGACCCTCTCTCATGTCTTCTTCCTCCCAGGTAGCTAGACATTCAATCAAATGTAGTTAAGATGCAGTAGAGGCTTCTTCCAGGTCTCCGCTTCTGTTTCTGTTCTCAGGAGGCATTCCTGGTTACGTCTCCAAGGACTCCCTGATGACATTAAGGCCAAATTGCCTGATGCTCCTTTGGACAATTCTGCTCTCTTTGGCAAAGCAGCTGCAGAACTCTCTAAATCTCTGAAGGAAAAAGATAAAGAGCTCCAAAATTTGAAATCTTTACTCATTTCCCCAGTCTCTAAATTCCGTAGGAAGTTTCCTGCCAAGACCCCCTTTGTCAGAAAACCTTCTCGCTCCTCTTCTACCTCTTCTGGAACTAGGTCACGTAAGTCTTCCAGGAGACCCCAACAGTCTAAGGCTGTTGCTTCTGCTCCTTCTCCCCAGCAGCCCTTTCAGCCCAGGCAAAGTTCAGACCCTTCTTCAAAGTCATACTCCTTTGTTTCTTTGCCTTTCTGTTTCCCTCTTAGCCTGGATGGAAATCACTCCGGATTCCTGGGTGATTTCAGTTATCAAGAAAGGTTAATTTATGACTTGGAAGACTCTTCTTCCCTTTCAGGAGATTCCTCAGCCTCCTTCCAGTCAATTGCATCTGTTTCCTCTGTTGCTTGCTCAACTTTCCAACCAAGGCACCATTCAGGTTGTTCCTCCAGACCAGAGGGGAAAAGGGTTTTAGTCCAGAATATTTCTGGTTCCAAGGAAGGACTGTCCTTAGAGGCCTACCCTAGATCTTTCTCCATTAAACATTTCTTGGTGGTGCATTCTTTTAGGATGCTATCTCTGCAATTTCTTCTTCCCCTGGTTTCTTCTCAATCTTTCCTAGCATCTCTGGATCATAAGGATGCCTATCTGCATATCTCTATTCACCCACAGTTCAGGAAGTTATTGCTCTTCTTGGTGGGTTTGTTTGCAGTTTCAGTTATCTGCCTTGCCTTTTGGTCTTTCCACTGCTCCAGTGGTATTCAGAAATTGTCTAGCCCCAGCCATTGCCTATTTAAGGCTGAAAGGACTTCAAGTT
Source organism: Protopterus annectens (assembly GCF_019279795.1). Classification (NCBI taxonomy): domain Eukaryota; kingdom Metazoa; phylum Chordata; order Ceratodontiformes; family Protopteridae; genus Protopterus; species Protopterus annectens. The sequence goes on along the minus strand of NC_056742.1, from coordinate 264,163,270 downwards.
TACCCCTACTTGGATGATCTGCTCTTTCTGGCCAGCAGTCCAGACCTGTTACTCCAACACCTGGACCAAACTATTCCTTTTCTGCAGGGCCTAGATTTTTGAATACATTTCAAAAAATCAAGTCTAACCCCAAGTCAGGATCTCGTATTCCTAGGGTGCAGGTACTGGACAGACTTGATGATGTTTTTTCTCCCTTCAGAAAAAACTATTTCTCTCATAACATACATAGGCTCTTCTGCCCCTTTCTTCCATCACTGCCAGGGAGTTTCTGAGACTTCTGGGGTTCGTGGCCACCATAATCCTCATGCTGTCTTTTGCAAAATTATGCATGAGAAAGTTCCAGTGGTTTCTAAAGACAGTTTGGTCCCAACATGCTCATCCCTTAGATGTCTTGATTCCTCTTCTTCCTTGCCTAAAGACAGAGCTACGATGGTGGATGCAGCAACTCTGTCAGAACCCTGGCCTACCTCTTCAGGTACCTCTGCCAGCCCAGCAGCTTTTCACAGACTACTCAGATTTATGTCTGGGAGCAATCTTTGCTTCCAGGAAGGTACAGGGTCTTTGCCCACCCTCTCCAAAGAGGGATCACATCAATATCAAAGAGATGAGGGGTCTGATTCTAGCCTTGCAGACCTTTCATCCTCTGTTCTTGCCAGGATCCCTCATGATTCTTTCAGACAATACCACTGTCCTTTGGTACATAAACAAGCAGGAGGGCACAAAACATTACCTTCTTTGTCACCTAGCCATCAAAGCATGGGAATTGTCTATTCAGTACAAAGTGACACTGCATGGTGTGTACCTCTTCTCTGCTCATTACTTGGTGGCTGGTGCATTAAGCAGATCCATGACACTATCCCATGAGTGGATGTTTCACAGGGATGTGTTCCTGGACCTAGTTCACCAATGGGGTACTCCAGAAATGGGCCTCTTTGCCTCCCCTTTGAACAGACAACTTCCTCTTTTTTTGTGCCAGGATCCCTCACCCTCATGCTTGGAAGGTGGACAGTCTGTCCTTCTCATGGAAGGGGATGTTTCTTTATGCACCCCCCCCTTTAATTCAGATAGTCCTGTTGAAAATTCTACAGGAAAAAAACAAAAATCTTGTTGGTGACCCCTTTTGGCCAAGACGGCACTGGTTCCCTCCTCTTCTGCAATTAGCCAAGTGTCATTACTACAAGTTACCTTACTGAGTGGACCTACTCATTCAGGACAAGGGATCCTTGATTCACCCACATCTGTCAACTCTGCAAATGATACTGTGGATGATCAACTTTTGATCCCTTTCAGGCACCTGTTTTCCAAAGACATGCTTTGGGTTTTGCAGTTGGCCAGGAAACCCAGTACTAGAAAAATCTTTCATTTCCAAGTGGAGAACATTTTCTGTCTGGTGCTAAAAAAGAAAAGAAGGTCCCCTCTTTGCAGATATTCTTTTAGTACTTTCTTACCTGTGTGAGTTGCTTAACAGTAGTCTTTCTTATTCCTCAGTCAAAGTCCACTGTTCTGCCTTGTCTACCTGCTCGCCATTAACTCCCCCCTTGGCTTCCAGGCTAGAGGTTAAGGTTTTTCTTAAAGGCATCCTACACATGGAACCTCCCAGGGAACCAGTTTCTCCTTCTTGGGATCATAACTGTGTGCCAGAGAAGCTTACTCAGACCTCTTTTGAGGCAGCGGCCTCCACTTCTCTAAAGTTTTGCACATAGAAAACAGTACTCCTAGTAGCCTTAACTTCTGCTAGAAGGGTCATAGGTTCATAGATGTGTACTAGGCTAATGGCCCTGGAGTCTATATAAGCCTAAGCCTTGCCCAAGAAAATTCCCTGGCATCATGCCGCCCCAAGTTAGTTCCCAGTGCCCCTGTTAAGCAAGGCCACTGAAGTGATCCATGGGGTGAACGTCCAATTGCCCACCCACTCGTCAAGATTTCTGTTAGAGGGCCAGTGAAGTGCTCTGCTTGATGTGAATGGGAGGTTTGTTCCATAGTATGGGAAGTCTCTGGGGTAGGAACCTGTCCCTCCAGCATGTTCTGTTTACTGTGGTAATGAGGTTAAGGTCCCTGGAGTGTGTGGCATGGAGGGATTGGGATTTCTTTAGGTGCAGCATATCTAGCAGCTTTGGGTCAGACATGGCTTTGTAGGTCAAGCAGAAATCGCCTCTAAGTAGGCGATAAGAGACAGAGTATAGCTGGTGTTTTTTGAGTCTGTCCGTATAGGGCATGTGTCTGAGGCCTAAGATCCTCCTAGTGAGGTATTTTTGAAATTCAGGCATTGATGACTTCACCCCCATTTTTGGTTTTCCACAAGGGCAGAGTATCTTTGAGACCTATCTCATCCTTCATGCCTAAAATGGTGCATGAGCGGTCTCTTAATCAGTCCATCTAGTTCCCTACTTTCCTCCCTTCACCTCAATCCCCTAGTGAGAGAATTTTTCATTCCTTAGATGTACATAGACAACTCAGATTTTACCTTAAAACTAAGTCTGTTAGGAAGTCTGATCAACTTTTTTGTGTCCTTTCATCCCAGGGCTCTGGGTTTACCGGTTTCCAAACAAGCTATTTCTACATGGATCTCTAAGGCTATTGTGTTTTTTTTATCATTTTCATGGGAAGATCTTATCTTCCATTAAGGACCATTCCACCAGATCAGTTGCCTCCTCAGGGGCTTTCTTCAAAGGCCAAGATGCTCTCTCCATTTTGGAAGCTGCCACCTGGTCATCTGTTCATATTTTTACAAAGCATTACAAGTTGAACACTATCTCCAGATTCAAGACAGGATTTGCCAGAGTGGTGGCAGTGGTTAACTCCTCCATGAGACTGATTTCTTATGCAGCAGATGGAGTGAGCAGAGCAGCAGGATCAGGGATTTCCCTAAGGAGACATTCCTGGATGCGCTTGTGTGACTTTGCGGAGACCTTTAAATCTTCCTTTTTAAATGCCCCATTTGATGACTCGTCCCTGTTTGGGCCTAAAGTCAAGGACACACTAACCAGGTGTGAACAAGAAGGAAAGACTCTGTCTGCCATAGGAGTCCGTTTTTCCCTACCTACCAAACTTTACCCAAAGGTCAGAAAGGTAGTGGGAAAATGTGTTTTCAAAAATCCCAGAGAACTTTCAGGACATGTGGTGATTCTTCCCTCAGAGGCAAAGGGGAAGTGATAATGGAAGACGTCTACCTCGTGGCAGAGGGGGCCCGCAGAATCAGGGTCACCAGGAATCCTCCTTTGGTAAGCCCTTTTAGAGCTCCTTAAGGGAGGAACACCTGTCCATCTCTGGAGGCAGTCTGGGGCCGCTTATCGTTGTACCCAAAAGCTTGACTGACAATAACAAAAGACAAGTACCGGGTACAAGGCATCATATCCATAGGTTACACCATACCCTTTTCCTTTCACCCCCCCAAGCATAAAAAAGATCCCAGATGTTCCACCCAGTCAAAGGGAACAGGCAACTCTAGAAATTCAAAAGTTGCTAGACAAGAGAGTCATCCAGACAGTCCCCACAGATCAAATTGGATTTGGAACTTACTCAAGGTTCTTTTTAGTTCCAAAAAAAAAACAGGGGACTGGAGACCAATTGTGGATCTCGGCAACCTAAACAAATCTGCTCCCGTTTCTGGGAGAAGACAATTCGATGTGCTGGATACACCTCCAGGATCCGTACTACCATATAAAAATGGACAGGTGATCCAGGAGACACGTGCTCTTTCGCCTAGGAGCCAGCCACTACCAGTTTCAAGCTCTGCCCTTTGGCCTCACTACAGCCCCCAGAGTTTTCACCAAGTGTATCCCAGCTGTTGTGGCTTACTTGAGACACCTAGGATTCCGAGTATTTCCATACCTAGACGACTGGCTCCTAACCACACCCACCAAGCATCTTACTAACACAAGCGAGAGACACCACCTTGCAAGCATAAAAAAGATCTCAGATGTTCCACCCAGTCAAAGGGAACAGGCAACTCTAGAAATTCAAACGTTCCTAGACAAGAGAGTCATCCAGACAGTCCCCACAAATCAAATTGGATTTGGAACTTACTCAAGGTTTTTTTTAGTTCCAAAAAAAACAGGGGACTGGAGACCAATTATGGATCTCAGCAACCTAAACAAATCTACTCCCGTTTCTGGGAGAAGACAATTCGATGTGCTCGATAGACCTCCAGGATCTGTACTACCATATAAAAATGGACAGGTGATCCAGGAGACACCTGCTCTTTCGCCTAGGAGCCAGCCACTACCAGTTTCAAGCTCTGCCCTTTGGCCTCACTACAGCCCCCAGAGTTTTCACCAAGTGTATCCCAGTAGTTGTGGTTTACTTGAGACGCCTAGGATTCCAAGTATTTCCATACCTAGACGACTGGCTCCTAACCACCCCCACCAAGCATCTTACTAACACAAGCGAGAGACACCACCTTTCAGCTCTGCCCTCACTTAGGGATCACAGTAAACTAGAAAAAATGTGGCTTGCTGGCATTTCAGCGTATCGTTTTAATAGGAGCAGAACTAGATACAACAAAACTGATGGCCAAACCTCCTCCAGAAAGGATAAGAGTTCTTTATCATCATGTCTTGAATCTTTTTACCAAGAAAAATCTTTTTATCAAGAAAAAAGTACAAGCAAAGACAGTTTTAAGAGTCTTTGGGACCATGGCAGCAACAATAACCTTGGTCCCCCTAGCACATCTGCAGGTGAGAATTCTCCAGTGGCTACTTTCCACTCAGTGGTCAATGCAAGAACTGCCCATGTCCCACAAGATGTTGCTAACGTAATCTTTAAAAAAAGGTCTTCTCTGGTGGCCAGACTCCACTCATGATGTTAGGTCAACCTTTTCTGCTTCTCCAACCATTAACCACAGTGACCATGGACGCTTCCCGGATAGGGTGTGGGGGGGGGGGCATTATAGGGTGGGGGGGCATTATCTGGGAAAGACAGTCCAAGGCACTTGGCAGGATCATGAGGCCCATTTGCACATCAGTGTCCTAGAGATGAGAGTAGTGCTTTTAGCGTTGCAAGCATTCCAGGACTCTCTTCCGCTGGGGACTATTGCGATACAGACAAACAACATGTCAGTTGTTTGGTATATATAAACAAACAAGGAGGAACCAGATCTTACCCCCTTTAGAGGCCCTGAAAGTATGGCACTGAGCAGTTTCCTCCCAACACTTTCTGATAGCAGCGCACACCCAGGGGAAATTCATTGTGATTGCAGACAGACTCAACAGAGCGTTTCTGATGTTTCACAATTGGTCCTAAAACAGGAAGTGGCAGCATTTTCTGCAAATGAGGCCAGCCTTGCTGCAACCTTTTTGCCACATCCATAAATACCAAATGCAGCAGCTACTTTGCCCTGATTCCCCCTCCGGGGGAGTCCCCAAGAGATGCACTTGTTCACGATTGGCCCTTGGATCTCCTTTATGCTTTTCTTCTCTTTCTGTTGATACCCAAAGTACTTCAGAAAGCCAATTACTTGGGAAGGAACTTGATGCTCACCTCCCCATACTGGGCTCATCAAATCTGCTTTCCCTTTCTGTGGCCTCATCTCCAGGAGGAGCCTTGGATTTTGAACCCAGTTCCGGATCTCCTGACTCATGCATCAGGGACGCTCCATCCTTCCTTTCAAACTCTCAAATTGACAGCTTGGCTGCTCTGATTCCAAACATAGCCAGGCTCTCTAACCTTTCTCCTTCAGTAAAACATATTCTGTTTTCATCTCATAAGGCTTCAACTAGAATGATTTATAGAAGCAAATGGAAAAGATTTTCTTTATGGGCTTTATATAATCACATCGACCCTTTTTCTGCCCCAGTAACTTCCATTCTTCATTTCTTAGCAAAACTTTTCAATGAAGGCGCAACTGCAGCTACTATTAGAGTTCATTTAGCAGCGATGTCTAATTTCCAAATAAATGAAAAAACTGGCAGGAAGGGTCCCAAGGAACACCAAACACAAAAATGTTGAATAAAAGCTAACTTTAATGTTGAATAAATCCAATGAATCCAATAAAATCGATGTGAGCGCTTTCGTTAAAACAATGTTAACTTCATGAAGTTAACATTGTTTTAACGAAAGCGCCCACATCGATTTTATTGGATTTATTCAGCATTAAAGTTCGCTTTTATTCAACATTTTTGTGTTTTTTCATTTATTTGGTTTGTTTCTTGCCTTTGACATTTTCCTCAGATATCTAATTTCCATTTAGGTGAATCAGGCCTCAATATGATGTCCGTTTATATAGTGCATTGTTGATGCTTTTTTTGATGTCACTCCAAATGCTCAAATTCTCTAAGAAGGAGGGCTAAGAGGTCTACACCGATAGAAAGCTGATAGAATGCGGAATCACCAAATAGATGACCACTCAAGTATGACAATTGCCCCAAAAATTAATGTCAAACAGTACATAGTTCTGTTTACTAATTACTTCGTAAAATTTGAAAACAAAGGAACAAAGGAAAAATGTCAATGTCCACATCCTACTAACCCCATAATCGACCATTGAGTGAGGTAAGAAGAATCAGAGCCTACTCTCTTATAATGACTGAGTTTGGAACCCCAAGTTGGTTTGTCCCCCTCTAAATGAAAAAGGAACATCTATCAGAGCAAAAGATTAAGTTTAGAATCAGTTGTGATTTAGGTATATTTGGATGACATGTTTGTGGGTGGAAGCTGTAGCATGTAACAATGAATTAATTTCTGAAATTTCCTAAACATCCTTGTTGATAGGGTATTATCCTTGTTTCTATTGATTTCACATCAAGAAATACTATCTATTTCCTATGATGGATGTCAACTTAAATTCTATCCCCCATATTATCATTAAGATATCCAAGAAACTCCAAAAAGGTACCCTTCATCAGCCTTCCACCTGTTGCATTCTGATTCAACTCTTAATATATTATACACACTTCTCCTCACCTCCTCAACTGTTAAAGTTCAAAAAAATTTTAATTTGAAAATGAAATGTTGGTGAAGGGTGAAAAGGCATGTGCCTATAATATTGCATGTCACATGGTCATAACTTCACTCATCGTAAAGTACCTCCTGTCATACTACCACACACTAATTCCACTTATCAGCCTGAAATATGACTAAATTTTTACAAAATTGCTGACATCCTGAGCCAATGATTGTTCCAGAACAAAAACCCTGGAACAAAAATTGAGCCCTTTATTCATGTATATCAGTTGTGCATCTGTCAACTACACCGATGAAATATTGTGGACATTAGAATAGGAACAGGTTGTTGTGATCTGATCTTCGTCTCAGACTTGGTACTTTGAACCGCTTCTTATATGTTTCCGCCCTCGCCTTGTGTTGGATTGGGGATGTAAAATTATCCCTTTGCCCTTTTTTGCTTTTCCCTCCCTTGTGTAGAGTGACTCCCCTTCAGTATTAGAAGAAGTATCCTCGCCTGAAGTGCTGATTGAGAAACCAGTGATTAGCCTATGAGTATTTAATCAATATGATGTCCCACAGACTATGCAGAGCCTTTCTTAAAGGTACCTTTTTATTAAGACCTCCTGTTAGAGACCCTCCAGCACCATGGGACTTGAATTTTGTTTTATCCCTTTTGATTCTTCCCCTATTCAGGCCTGCATCATCCTGTGATCTCAAATAGCTGACTTGGAAAATGATTCTTTTGATAGCTGTTACTTCTTCTAGAAGGGTGTCAGAGCTGCAAGCATCATCAATAAAGCCCCCCTACATTCTGTTCCACAGAGACGGAGTATCCTTACGAACAAACCCTTCCATTCTACCCAAAGTATGTTCAGAATCTAATTTGAACCAATCCGTAGAACCACCATTTTTTTCCCCCAACTATGAAAATAAGACAGAGTATATGTTGCACCAAATGGATGTACATTGACAATTATACTTCTACTTACATAGGACAAAGGATTTCAGAAAATCTGACCAATTATTTGTATCCTTTTCAGATGCAAGGAAAGGTGCTCCAGTTTCCAAAGTGACTCTCAGATTGTATAATCTTAGTTTATAAATCTCAAAACAAAGATTTGTCCCATAAAGTAAAAGATCATTCTACAAGAGTCATTGCAACCTCTTTCGCCTTTCAGGCTAGACTACCTATTGATACCATTTGTGCTGCAGCAACATGGCCAAGGCCACATACCTTTATCACTCATTACAAGGTCAATTTGGCTTCCAGGAACAAGGCCTCCTTTGGATCCACAGTTCTGAAGAATATTCTCCCTTGAGCCATCCAAGAAAGATGGTGCTAGGGACGCTGTCCCAACCTGCTAAGAATGAAGGCGAGATAGGACAACATTGCATAAAGAAGTTATGTACTCACCATAATGTTCCGTGTGTATTGTCCATCTCACCTTCATTCTTACATCCCACCCACCTTCCCCCAGCCCTTTGCTCTTGGAAGACCAAGCTGATGCAATTGGCTATTAATGTTCTCTGACTTTCTTGATTGTTCTATAAGTTAATAAGTGACCTATTTTTTTAGTACTCTTTTATCTGCAAACAAGATCTGGGGTGCTGTCCTAGTGCATAATGGGATAGGGTTTTAGCCACGAGCTAGTGGAAGACCTTGAGCTTGTGTATAAGGCAGAGTCTGATCACAGGATCAGATCTGAACTCAACCTGCTAAGAATGAAGGTGAAATGGGCAACACACATGGAACGTTGCAGTTCATAGGTAGGTACTAGGCTATTGGCCCTAGGGCCTGTATAAGCCTAGCCAAACGGTACCCTGGCTTTTGCCACCCAAGAAAATTATTTTCCTGTGCCCCTGTCAAGCAGAGCCACATAAGTGATCCATGGGGTGAATTTCTTATCTCCCATCCAATCATCAAGATTTTTCTTGAGTGCTAATGAGGAGCTTTGTTTGATATAGATAGGTAGTTTGTTCCAGAGTATGGGAAGTCTCTGAGATAGAACATGCTGGAGGGATATATTTCTGTTTATTGTGGTGACAAGGTTTAGGTCCCTAGAGCGTGTAGCTCGGAGGGATTGGGATTTCTTTACGTGGAGCATGCCCAACAGCTCTGGGTTTGACATAGCTTTGTATGTTAGGCAGAGATTGCCTCTGAGTAGGTGATATGCGACAGAGTAAAGCTGGAGTTTTTTGAGACGGTCTGCGTAGGGCATCTGTTTGAGGTCGGTAATCCTCTTTGTGAGGTATTTCTGTGGCCCTTCCAGTTGTTATAGATGTCTTGTGAGGCACATACCAAAAGGGGAATTGTACTCTATAATGGGTCAAATGAGTGATGAGTAGAGAGGAACAATGGTGAATGGGGAAAACATACATGCATGCACATTATTACGGTGAGTACATAACTTCTTTTTTTTTTCATATGGCAAACAATTGGCAGAATCTCTCATGGTTCTGTCACACCCTCTGCTAATTTTATATACTCAAGATTGCACTACAGTGAGGAAAGGGTCAATTCCCCAATCCTTGCTGTACAGCAGTCACATATACTGCAGGTTTCCTGTTTCTTCTTATATGTTGACATTTCTGATGTCAGTACTTGGGTTTCAACCTTGAAACTCAGCATTTACATTCGTCGGGAAGTTATCATGTACTGATTATTTGTACAGCATCCAAGGATACTTTATCTAGTAAAGAATTTATTTGGGAACTTACAGTTGTCATTTTAATTCCATTTTAGAAATGCAAACATTTTATTTTGACTTGTGTGCATGTACAAGTGGAAATTTAGTTCAGTGGGAGAGCATGCTGTGAATAAATATAAAATAATAAATATGATCTGCTAATGAGTTATGAGCAAGAGTAAAGACTTTGAGGTGTGCTTCAGAATGCTATGATAGCAAGTAGTGTTGTCATACTGATAGTTTGCTTCACAGGTTTATTGCTTTTTGTTAGTTCAGGAAAGCTGCAATGCTGAATAATGTGGTACTGCTTGACAGTGTTTGTATCCGCTACTATTCTGTGCTGTTTAAACTCTTCTGCAGTGGAAAACATACATGCATGCACATTATTTCAGGATGCATTGCTTGAAAGCATTTACAAAATAATGTTTGACTGTATACAAATATCACACACCAGTATGAAAACGTTAAGTTTTTGAAAAAGGTTAACACGCATTATTCAGCCCAACAGGTACAGCAGAAGTTTTGATTAATTGAAGATGCACTTAGCATGAAGCTGTGGACCTGTTCATCAGAAATAGCAGATCCTAATTAATGCTGAAAGTTATTTTTTATCTATCCATCCATCTGTCTGTTTGAATTTGTCAGGGTAGAGCCATGATCATTTCTAACCAATTTTAGTCTCAGCCCAGGGGGGTTAAAAAATGATCAGGCATACAGAATAGATAAGATCTGGTGTCATTCCAAGGGGATCCAGTACCCGACAGCCTGGGAAGACATGATTGACAAACCACAATGCTTTGTCTGAGATGGTCTGCATCTGTCTCCCTTGGACTTCAGGCTCCTGGCAAATGCTCTTGCTTCCCTTATATAGTGCCTTTTTTAGGCAATGCCATGAGGTCAAAACTACCAACATGAAAATTTCATCAAAACACAAATTAAAGGTCATGTATGTTGCTAAACACGAAACTGCACTCATTGCAAGCATTCTTAACCCTGGAGGATGTTGACATTTGTGCAGTCTCAGAAACCTGGTTCAAAGCTACGGAGAGCACCCCAGCCATACCGGGTTACTCATCCTATCATGCATTCAGACCCCAAACCATGGGCAGCAAAGCAAAAGGAGGTGGAGCTGCAATGTATATGAAAGACATACACACCTCCAGGCTGGTCAGACAGTATGACGCACAGGAGACACTCCAGGTGCTGTTAACCATTGACAAGACCCCTATTCAAATCATAGCTAGCTACAGGCCCCCAACTTTGACTCAAGATGCCCACTCCACCTATCTGGACTTCTTCAAATCTATCAAGATTCAACCCTTTACCCTGATCCTGGGCAACTTTAACTATCCAGCCATAGAGTGGAAGAACTATTCATGCCAAAACATAAATGCCCAGACATTCTTTGATTTCGTCAATGCAAATGCCTTGGACTAGCTGGTTGACGCCCCTACAAGAGGTGAAAATATCTTGGACTTGGTATTAACCAACATGAGTAACCACTGCAGCATCCGTACAGTGTCATCCTCCCTGGTAGGATCCGACCACAAAGCGGTCACTTTCAAATTTACCATATCCCTGCCCCCCCCCCCCAAGCTAGGTTCAAACAAAAAAACTTTTCCAAAGCTGATTACAGCCTCCTGAGGGAAGGTATAAACAGCTTCACAGCCCCCTCTGCCTCAGTAGGAATTGGCACATATGTCCAAACCTACACCAAAGTACTATACAAGCATTTATATAACTGCATGGAGTCAGGAATACACGACAGGACAAAATCTTCCTCCTCAAACCTGTCTGATGGACATCTACAATAAATAAACTCTATAATAAAGGAAAAAAATTGCTGTCCATACCCAAAAAGCAGCAGGTGCCTAATTGGAAACAATCTCTCCTTAGTCTGAACAAGCAAATTAGAGCACTAGTGAAATCCTCCAAAGCAAACTTAGAGTCCAAACTGGCCACATCTGGTAAAGACAGTCATAAGGCCGCCTTCACATATGTCCATAATCTCAAAGGAAGCACTCAGATCTGCTCAGAACTGGTGGTCAAGGACACCACATACACAAACGCCGTAGATATAGCCAACCTGCTGGCAGACAGGTTTAATGAAAACTTAACCCCTCTGTCCCCCCCATCGGTCATTCACAGCACCTGTCCCCCCTCCCCTTATCTCTAGGGAGCTTAAGTCATCACTGCCCTCTCAAAGGCAAAAAGTACAGTCTCCATGGGACCTGATAACGTCCCAGGCTACATCCTACATGAACTCAAGCAGGAGCTTGCATCATGATTAGGCACCCTATTCAACCAAAGCCTGAGTACTGGCTTTGTTACAGCCGAGTGGAGGACAACCACTGTCATCCCTTTGCACAAAGGTCGAATGTCCGCTGATCCAGGAAATTAGACCCATCAGCCTAACTAGCCTGATCTGCAAGGCCATGGAGTGGATTATCATGGACCTCATTAACAAGGACATTGGGAACCTCCAAACACTCGATCCCACACAGTCTGGTTTCATCAAGGGGAGGTTATGCCTGTTAAATTTAGTAGACTTCTTTGAGACCGTCACCAAAGCATGGAAGAGGGGAAGACTATGCACACAGCCTACCTTGACCTGGCCAAAACCTTTGATACTATTCTCCACTCAGGTATAATAGATAAACTCTCTCAACTAGGCATCAATCCATATGTTACCAGTTGGGTAGCAAACTGGCTCACTGACAGAACCCACCTAGTCAAAATAGGGGAAGCCACCTCAAGCAGTAGATCCATAACAAGAAGTGTACCCCATGGATCGCTCTTGGGGCCTCTGTTGTTTGGGATATACTTTTATGAGGTGCAGGCCAAAACCAGTGGACAATGTCTGACCAAGTTTGCAGATGACTGAAAGCTGGGCGCTGTCAACAATTCCCCTAGTGATGTGGACATACTCCAAGAGGGTCTCACCCAAATAAATGACTGGTGGCAGAAATATGGCCTCAAACTGAATGCTAAAAAATGCATCATTATCCCCTTTGGGGAGAGTGACGTTCCCACAAATTATCACATTAATAACAAGGTCCTAAGCACACAGTCAGTCGTGAGGGTCTTGGGCACCCAGATTGATATCAAACTGACTTTTGACTACCATATTTCCTCCGTTGTACGGAAAGCTTTCTACATGGCTCACCTCATTAGTAAGGGTATCTCTTCCAGGGACAAGGTGGTCATAACATCCCTGTATTCTTCCCTTGTAAGACCCATTATTGAGTACAGTGCCCCTTTCAGGATGTACCTCCCAAAGTACATGCAGCAGCTGGAGAGAACCATAGAGGTTCCTTACCAGGAGAATCAGGGACTCAAACATCTACCCTATACAGATAGGCTAAAAGCCCTATCCCTCTACTCAGTCTCCTACAGACTCCTCAGAGGTGACCTCTGTCTGGCATACAAAGCAATTTCAGACCTCCACCTTGATGGACTGCTGCATATCTGTAAGTTAGGTTCCACTCAAGTAACCTGCACACGCAACCTAAGCCTGGTCTGTGACATCAGTAGGACTTGTTGGCGGGACAGATGTGTGTCGATAGACTCCCCCTTCTGTGGAATAGACTCTCTGTCCACGTCAAGCAAGAGTACCTCATTAACCCTTTTTAAGGGCAACCTGGATAACTGGATGGGGAACAGAAAATATACCCCTGAGATTCTACCCGTGTCCCTGCTGGACAGGGTCTTCAGGTGCTGACTTGTCAGACCATGGACTGAATTCTTGGCTAGGCTTTTAAGGGCCTCTGGGCCACTAGCCTAGTAACTTCCTATGAAACATGTATGAGTACAATAACAGATAAGTGACACTAAAACAGTACAGTGGTCAAGCAATTCTTTGGATACATAGTAAATCCAGCATGTTAAGTTATAATATATGCTTTTATTAGAGAAAGGAACTTGGAATAAGTGAAAATGCCTGGTCAGAGATATGCAACTTGCAGGTGTGGGATTTGTGTTTTATGGCTTGAGTGATTCAAACTTCTTAGGTTGTAACTGGGGGTATATGTTAGTTTTTTGTGGTTAAACGACAGGAGTTTGTTCATGTAAGAGTTTCAACAGTTAATTTCTTAGGAGCAGGTCTGCTTTTTTGGTTAACTAGGAGTCTGTTTGCCTTTAGTGTTTAGTGGTCATTTCTTGAAGAATGTGTAGTAAATCTACATATTTTGTTTTCTAATTTTTGAATAGTGGTAGAAATGTTAATAATGGCTGCTGATACAATGAAGTTCAGAAGGATTCCTTTCCGTATTGCAGATCTGGTTGAGTACGAGAGAAAAGTAGAATTTTTTGTGCCCAGAAAAGAAGGGAATTTATTTTCTTTTCAAGATGCAGGTGGAAATTGAGTGAGGGCCTAACCAGGCACCAAGATGAAAGAGGAGCTTGCTAAAAGTGATGGTTGTTGTCATCATAAATTTAGTGTTTGAGGTTTTGTTTAGTACCAAAAAGCATAGATTTAATTGTAGATGTATTTAGTAGGAGGTTTTTAGTAACTTAAGTACAAGTCCTGAAAAGCCGTAAAGAAAATCGCCATGCTTGTATATTGACTTGCAATACCAGTGCAAGCAGACAGCCTGGTGTACTCCAGATTTTGCATCTATTGAACCTGTTAATATAAGCAAGCTACTCAACATGGCAGAAAATATCGCTTGACAGTATTGCATTCACAATTAGAGAAAACATTTGCTTATTTCATACCAAATATTCATATTGATGAGGCTGCAACAGTAGAATGGCAAATGTTAAGTAAGTCTTTATTTTAATATTAGCAAGTTTACTATTTAGCTAGCATTTTAAGTTTTAGTACCCTTGTATAGAAAGTAAATAATATAAGCACCTTTGTCATTCTGTCATGCCAAGAGTGACGTATCTTTACTGAGCTTCTATATGCGACTTTCCTCAAATTTCACTAGATACATCAGAGCTCTGAACATTATTGGGTTGAAACATTTCACATACAATTTTTCTTCACATTGACAATGACATGTCCAACAGGAAGTACTGAACATATAGATCAGTGGTCTCGTACTCAAGGTCCTCAGGCCTCAAGCAGCCCGCAGATCAGCATAATTATCTATGAGGGGAAATGACTGCACTACTTTTCTAGCTACAGTGTCTGACTGTTTTGTTTTGGAGTTAGTGGCTGTTGCCTGATTTTGCCATTCGTCATGCAGCACTAGTGGTTATTTAAGTTTGTGACCCATAATGTAGTGTCTGATGTTTTCCTTGTTCTGATTCACGTATGGATCACGGATCCGAATCTCTGATCTGACATGGCCACCTCCTACAGAATTCAGCTTCCAGGCTCGAGCTCTTCCCCTACCCACAAAACTTGTACTACAGCTTCCTCAGATCTAGTTTGCTGCCATTCATGTCAGACATGCTCTCCAGTGCTTGAGCAGCTAATTTAAAACCTTATCACATTTCTCAGATGTGTGATTTTTTTTTTTTTTTTTTTTTTAATCCCTTCTTGACCTGTTCAGTATAACCAC
Source organism: Protopterus annectens (assembly GCF_019279795.1). Classification (NCBI taxonomy): domain Eukaryota; kingdom Metazoa; phylum Chordata; order Ceratodontiformes; family Protopteridae; genus Protopterus; species Protopterus annectens. Next base: position 264,148,191 of record NC_056742.1, on the reverse strand, counting down.
AGCCTTTTTTTCTTCCTCTCACCCAGAAGATTCTCACTGGTGTTGGGGCTTTCTTCTAGTTAGAATCTTATCATAGTTGTTCTAATTATTATAGTTGGCATACCTTTATAGTTACAATAGTTATAATTGTAGTTAACTTCATCTGAATTTTTTTAATTGTGTGGTGGTTTCTTCTTGTTCTGGTTTGCAATTTACTAGATAATTATGGATTAGCCTTCTGACTTGAGATGTTCAAAGTGCGATAAAATTCTGCTCTCTGATTCATGTGACAAATGTATGTACTGACTTGTAGTCATCGTGTTCTATTTGTGAGGGGTTCAACCCCGGAGCAATCACCAATAGGCAAAACTAATTCTAAAAGGGACGCTACCTCTCTCTTCTATTTCTCCTCCAGGAACTCATCCCCCCGAATGTACAATGTCAGGTTCTATCTCCGACCCTAAGAAGCACCCTCACAAATACCCCAGGGCGTCATCAGAACCTCCTTCCAAAATTCTGAAGTCCTCGGATTTTTCTGCTGTGAGACCAGGTTTGGCTCCAGTGGATCCTAAAGTCCTCTTGGATCCGTCTGGGCCTTCACCGAAGACTTGATTGGTTCCTTCGGATCAGACATCACCCAGATCCAAAACTACCTCCACCTCCTCTGATTTGAGGAGGTTGGATCAGACAACATGCTCTCCACTACCTGCCATCTTAACTTCAGAGCCCAGCACTTCAGCTCCAAGAACTGGAAGCCAGTCACCGGTTTCAACCATCTGGTCAGTCTCCCCACTGTGCCTATCAAGATTCTTCATACTTTGCATCAGTCCTGCCCTCCTTCTGTAGCTTCCTCCAGAAGCCTTTCAGGACACAATGTGGATAGGATGGTAAGGAAAATTATTAGGGCTCAGATCCAGAAAGAGGCTCTGTCAGCTCCATCTCCTATTGGATCCATGAGCAGTCCATTCAATATATGCTCTCCTTCTACAATTCAACCTTGGGTTTTGGAGCCACAGGACCTTAGCCACCCAAGAGAATTGGTATCAGAGTCGTGGACCTTCGTTTCCTGCACTCCGACAGTTGCCTTGACCCACTTCTGCTCTGAAATCTTCGGATCAGTGACATTGAGGTCATTTTCAGGGGTGGAGGCTTGGAGCTGTCTGTTTCCCTTGGTGCTTCGGCTGTTGACAACTAGTCCAGTTCATTCTGGGATCATGTCTTCTTCAAGGATTTCGGCCCTGATGGAGCTAGGCAGGGGTTCTCCAGGTCATTCAGCCTTCCAGATCATTGAAAAAGCCTTCTCTGCAGACAGAGACCTGATGTCTCTGGCTGCTGTTCCACCCTGTTGCCCCTCTTCGGATCTGGGGACTGGGCCCGCCCTGCCAACCCTTCCTGTGCAAGGTCAGCCTGTCACAAAGAGTCTCCAGGATTTCCAACCTGAGGTGGAACCATTTCTTCCGATACCTGCTTTCAACATCCCATGGAGGAGGTGCCCTGGAAGAGGATGTGTAAAAGGAGGGACTTAGACTCTCCCATGGAGTCCTTAACCGAAGATACGGACTTTGATGAAGGAGAAGGATCCGTGAAATCACCACCAATTTTGAAACAAAGAGGTGATTGGTTGTCCCAGAATCCTACTTCTGAGGAGTCCGTATTTCTGGAGGCCTTCGGGATGAGCCCGTTTACATCTTGGGTGACCCCCCCCCAGCAGATCCTCTCATTAATTTGGTGGCACGCTGGGCCTGGAAGGAGCTGGACACTATAGAGCCTGTGCCCGAATTACCTGATAATATTCTTTCCCCACCTCCAGATTGCTCCTTTTGGTCTAAGGGTATCCCTGTTGACACCATGGTGGTGGCGGCTGCCACAACTAAGAGCTAAATGAACAGAGCTCTGCCATTCATCCACTAAACAGTCGAGCAACGGACCAGTTCGGTAAGCGCATCTATACTTCAGCCACTTTCTTGCTGGGACTGCTTAACGACTTGGCACATTTCACTCACCTACAGTGAAACCTAGTCAAGGAGCTCTCTGATTTGCTGACTGAGATGATGCTGACAGAGGAATTTGAAAAGATTTCTTCGAAGGTTGACTCTGTTTCTTCTCTCACCAACTTGATCATGAGGCTCATCTCTTACTCAGCGGTGGGTACCTCACAGGCAGCCGGCACCGTTGTATGCAGACATGGGTGGATGAGGCTTTGTGACTTCGTAGAACCCTTTAAGGCATCTTTTGTCATTGCTCCCTTTGATGGGTCCTCCTTATTTGGACTATCGGTTAGAGAAACCCTGACCCACAGCGAGAAAGAGGGTAAGAGCTTGTCTGCTGTAAGGATCAAGTTTTCCACCCCTCAACAGACCTATTTTAGGAATCAGAGAGGGGCCAAGAAAATTTGGTTCCATAAGTCTCAAAAATCCTAAGTCCAAAGTCTGACGGCTCAGTGGTGCAATGGTAGCATTGTCACCTCACAGCAAGAGGTCCTCCGGTTCGATTCTTGGCTGGGGTGCCTTCTGTGTGGAGTCTGCATGTTCTCCCTGCATTCTTGTAGGTTTACTCCAGGTGCTCCAGTTTCGTACCATGTTTTAAAGGCATGCATTTGGAGCGTTTTTTCCCGGGCCTCCACTGAAAATTGGCTGCATTCCAAGTCGGACTTTCCTGGTAAACAAAGGTTAAATAAAATAAAAATAAAATCCTTTCCTGACTGACATGGAGAACTCCCCTCCAGAGGCCATGGAGAGGGTTTTAATGGGAGATGCCCCCCTAGAGGCAGCGGGGGCCTATAAAACCAGGGCTTCAAGGAACCTTTTTCTTACAAGCCTTATTAGTGCTCCTGAAGCATTGCCCGGCTGCTCTGCCCTGGAGGCAGTTGGAGGGCCGTTTTTCGCACACTCAAATGCCTGGGCCCAATTAACAAGATCTTTTGGGTGCAAAGCATTATATCCAGGGACTACCTCATCCCTTTTTCTCTTATGCCCCCAAGAATATGCAAGACACGCCCTGACATTCCACCCAGTCAGGGGGAGTTGGCAGTCTTAGAAATTCAGAACTTATTGCAAAACGGTTATCCAAGAGATCCCAAACAAACATAGAGGATCTGGAACTTAATCCAGTTTCCTTTTCGAGCCAAAGAAAACCAATAACCTAAGGCCAGTTTTGGACCTCGACCATCTAAACCTCTGTGTCAGAAAAACAAAGTTATGGATGGTTACGGTTCATTCCATCCTTCCATTGTTAAGGAAGGATGATTGGATGTGCTCGGTGTTCTTAAAGGTCGCATACTATCACATAAAAATCAACATGCACCCCAGAAGTCATTTGCGCTTCAGTCTAGGAGCTAGTCACTTTCAATTGAGTCCTGCCCTTTGAACTCACCACAGCCCCCAGGATGTTTATCAAATGCATGGCAGTGGTTGCAGCTCCTCTCAGACTGCTGGGTTTTTGGGTATTCCCATATCTAGAAGACTGGTTCCTAACTGCCCTAACCAGGTGTCAACTATCCCATACCAGAGATTACCTGTTCCAGATCTCAGATCTCCAGTGCATCACAATAAACCTGGGCAAGTTACAACCAATACCAGTTCAATCCGTGTAGTTTATTGGGGCTTAGTTAAACACGGTTACCCAAATAGCGCCATTGCCTCTGCATCAAATAGTCATCTTGAGGAACCAAGTCCAAACTTTACTAGCTCTTCCTTCTCCACTGCCAGGCTTAATCTTCAAGCTGTTGGTTCTATGGTGACTGCCACAGCATTGGTTCCTGTGGGAAGATTCTATATGTATGTTCACTAGTGGACCTTGGCTGTGCAGTGGTCTATACATCACCAGTCTCCATCTGTTCCTATCAAACTAACAAAAGTTTGCAGAACCCACCTGGAATGAAGAATTAATTCTGACCTGGCTGTCGGCAGGCCATACACACTTCCCTTGTTCATAGCCACAGTGATCACAGACGCTTCCCAGCTAGGGTAAAGGGGGGGGTCATTTCAAGGGGGAGATGGTCCAAAGCATGTGGACTCCCGTAGAGACCAAACTGCATATTAGTGTTCTAGAGATGAGTGGTCCTTCTCTTGTTGCAAACTTTTCAGGACATTCTTCCTGTGGGCACTATTGCAGTTCACACAGACAACATGTTATTAGTATGGTACATCATCAAAGAGAAACCTATTCTTAACCCCTTTGCAGAGAGGCCATGAGGGTTTGGGAATGTGCGATCTCTTCACACCGCTTTCTGATTGTTACTCGCATACTGAGGAAATCCAATGTGCTGGCGGACAAACTCTGCAGTTCCATTCTGACGCCCCATGAGTGGTCCCTCAACCGTACAGTAGCAAATCAGATTTTCGACCATTGGGGTCATCCTTGCTGTGTTATATGGGTTGGAGACAGTGGCATTGACAAAAAGGCAGGAGTCCAAGCTTGACGTGCCAGAGTTGAAGATGTTAAGATTTGCACTGGGTGTGACGAGGATGGACAGGGTTAGGAATAAGTATATTAGAGGGTCAGCTCAGGTTGGAAGGTTTGGAGACAAAGCCAAAAAGGCAAGATTACATTGGTTCGGACATGTGCTGAGGAGGGATGCAGAGTATATTGGGAAAACAATGCTAAGGATGAAGTTGCCAGGTAACAGGAAAAGAAGGCCTAAGATAAGGTTAATGGATGTGGTGAGAGAGGACATGCAGGTGGTTAGTGTGACAGAGCAAGATGCAGAGGATAGGAAGAAATAGAAACAGTTAATCCGCTGTGGTGACCCCTAACGGGAGCAGCCAAAAGAAGAAGAAGAGGGGTCATCCTTGCTGTGACCTTTCTGTTTCCCCTCACAACTACAAGTACAGCAAGTACTTTGCACTGACCCCCTCCCCCACCAGAGAAGTCCCCGAGGGACGATCTAGTCCACAGTTGGCCCTTTGGTCTCCTTTATACTTACCTCTACCATTGATACCAAAATTAATTCAGAAAGCCCAATGGGTGAAGAGCACTGTAATCCTCATTGCCCCTTATTGGCCTTATTAGGCTTTGTTACCCTTCCTTAGGTCTCACCTGAAGTATCTTCCTTGGATACTGGACCCCAACCAGGATCTCTTCGCCCATTCATCCCGGGGACTCCATCATGATCTGCCCACTCTCAAGCTAATTGCATGGTTTCTCCAATTCCAATGATTGTTAAAGGGTCCAGGCTTTCTTCTCCAGTCAAGAGTATTGTGCTTTAGTCTCTCAAAAGGCTTCCACCAAGTAAGTTTACAAAAACAAGTGGAACAGATTTTCTATTTGGTCTGCTAAAGAGAACGTTGACCCTTACTCAGCTTCTATTACTACTAATCTCTTTTTTCCTAGCTTCCTGTTCAAAGAAGGGTCCAGTTTCACCATGATCAAACTTCATCTGGCAGCCATATCCAATTTCCACTGTGGCCTGTCTTCAGGATCTGTAGCCTGTTCGCGGTTATGTAGAGCTTTCATGAAAGGGGTTTTCCTTCTTAGACCTCCTATTAAAGATCCCACTCCTCCTTTGGACCTCTGCCTGATTCTCCAAGGTCTAACTCAGAAACCTTTTGAACCAGCTAGTGATTGTGACATAAAATTCTTAACTTGGAAAACTACCTTTCTAATTGCTGCCATTTCAGTGAGAATAATTTCCTCCTTACATTTTCCACAAAGATAGGTTTTCCCTATCGACTAATCCATCTTTTATGGCCCAAGTGGCTACTGAATCCAACATTAATCAGACCATACAATTGGCAGTTTCTTCCCCAATTTCTCCAAAAAAGGGGAGTACATGTTGTATTTCTTAGACGTCCATAGACAATTGCGTTTCTGTCTTCACAGGACTAGACAATTCAGGAAATCAAATCAGATTTTTGTGTCCTTGCCTAATCAGTTGGAGCATGCAGTATTAAAAGTAACTGTCGAAAAATGGATTACAGATTGTATTTCTTTAATATACGATAAAAAGGATTTGAAGCTAGCTGCCCCACCTAAAGCCGATTCAAGTAGATCTGTAGCCACATCTTCTGCCATTTCTTCTAGAGTTTCAATTGATATCTATGCAGCAGCCACTTGGTCAAAATCACATACATTCTTGACTCACTACAAATTGGACAGTGTCTCCAGAAGCAGGGCTTCCTGTGGCTGGGCAGTTCTTTGGCATGTCCTTCCTTGAGGCCACCCAAGAGAGAATGTAGCTGGGGATCTGACCCATACGTGAATCAGAATGATCAGGATATCAAATTTTTAAGTTATGTCCTTACCATAACTTGGCATCTGTGTTGTCCATTCTTGTTCTGATTCACCTTCCCTCCCATTCGTCCCCCTTCCTGGAGAACAATTCCTCCTTTTCTAGAGGATCTATGAAACATTGATAAGTACCTCTGTTCCTGGTTAAGCCTCTGGGTTTTCCCCTCTTTTGTTTTCCTTTTTTGGTTATGGGCAACAAACTTGATCTGAGGTAGCTGTGCTTAGTACACGGGATTGTGGGTAAGGGAGGAGCTGGAGCCTGGAAGCTGAAGTATGTAAGAGAATGCCATGTTGGATCTGATCTGTGACCCAGATGTGAATCAGAATGTGAATGGACAACACAGATGCCAAGTTATGGTAAATACGTAACTTAATTTTCATGTTTGCAAAATAAGCACAGCCTTCAAAATTAATAACAGATACATGACATGTTAAGTACATAGAATTTAATGAAATGGGGATACTACTCAGCCTCCTAATATTAGAATCGGCTTGTTTCTGGTGTCAAGTCCAAGCTTTTTGTGTTTTCTTATATATGTCTTCTATCTTGAGAAGAAATAAGGGACCTGAAAGAGAAATCTTTATTTCCATCACCCACTTTAAATTCGTGGTCATCACTTACTGAATTTTTAAATTTAAAGCAGACTTCTTTCATGAGGAGTTGTGGGTTAAGGTTTAAATATGCAAAAGGTGCTGAACCAAGGTTGAGTTTGCATTTTTTTCATTATTTTGTATTAGGAAAATTATGATCTCAAACAGTGCTGTAAGCACTATTTACAAACTTGGAATATTCAGAAACACACTACTCTTGGTGCTTGTCCTATTTACAGGACTGAATAGGATGGATCCCTATTATTTAATCGAATAATCTGATTATCGAACGATATTTCGGACAGCATTTTATTGAACATGCCATTTGTGAACCGTGCTGACTGAGATTGCATTACTGTAGGGATCTGGAAATTATCCCTTTCCCCACTGTAGTGCGATCTCGGAGTTGGAGGGAGGTTTGATGAATCCAATTAAATGCCGTTCGATGATCTGATTCTTGGATGAAACAATATAGACCCAAATAGGATGGTTAGCTCTTTTCCACAGACCATGGTAAACTTTTTGGAACACAGCAGCATACAGTCATTCTCTAAAGGCAAAAAGTTAGCTATAAATGCTTCCATCTGCATAAGCTGGTAATTCTTGTGCAACTGAGTTTTATTGTGAACTTAATTGGCTCTTTATAAGTTATTTGCCATTTTAAGAGATGACAACTTAATGTTATTACATACCCATATAATTTCATAAATGCAATGCATTTCAGTATCTCCTACATTCTGTGGGAGATTTGCAGCACTAAAGCATTCTTATCATTGGAAGACTATGGTATTCAACATCAGTAAAATTAATGGAATGCTTACACTGTGAAGTGCGCACTGCTGTTCTCCAGCTCATTGCAAAACCAAGTCCGCCTTAGTGAAAAAAAATAATTGTGACTACCAGCTCCCCAACCTAGGAATGCTGGCTTTCTCATTCTGGAAAGACAAGTAGGCATGTAAACCTAGCCATAAAACAAGCACATAACACTTTAGTGGGGAGCAAGCCTGTTCTGTGCACTATATGTGGTGGGAGGTCTGCATCCCCCACCACCAGATGCACACACTCTGCTTATACCTATAACTGTAAGGTGGCACAGCCACAGAGAGAAATATCAATTGCCAGTATGTAAAGCCAGTTCCATCTTCTCCTTAGTTGTCAGACCTTCAGACAGCATATTCTATACCTGTGAAATAGTGATCTACTCAAGTCTGATATCTCGCTGATAAATATATTGAACTTCATGAAAACAGCACAGACCTCTTTATTTAGTTATATTTGTCATTCAGGTGAGTGAGCTACCTAGCTGACCCTTTTCAGCCACAACCTAGACTGTAAAAAAAAGTCCCGCTTAAACAAAACTGTATGTTTTTCAGGAGCAAGCACAAAACAAGCAAAGAATATTTCTGGCTAGTGCATGCATGACTATACTGCTAACCCCCACAAGTCTTTCTAGCAAAATTTTCATGCAACATTTACTACTTTTACTTATAATTTCTTGTATGCCTATTTTGCATCCCAGTCTTCACTTCTTCTACCTATACTTTCTTAAAGCTCTTGTAAAATCTGTTTTGTGCAGATTAAGTAGTTCTATTTAATGTCCGTTTCCTTTCATGACTGTACACTACCACCATGCATGTATTTGTTATACTGGTACCACAAATCTGTTTTAATGTTTTATACAACATTTTATTAACCTAGTATTTGCTAAAACAAGTATTACTTTACTAAATTTTTGTTGTTGTGAAAGTAATTGTAATTCTTCCTATATTTCTTTTTGTGAAGCATTTCTCCTCAGACCTCCTTTGAAAAGGTGATACTTTACCAGTTGGGTTTTTCCACTCAGCAAATGCAAATAATTAAAGAAATACATTTTCATGGACTTAAGACGCAAATGCAATAGTTATGTTACCAGGTATACATATTTTGGAGATGGTAGATGAGTATGTAATTACTATAGCAGCAGAGAACTAATGAAGCGATATTTACGTTGGAAGTAGAACTGAAGAAATATGTTGTAAAATGTAAATGAAAAAGTATTTACAGTGGTGTCAAAATTTCAAGGCATTATTACAGTAACAAATGTGCAGATATTTTATGAAAATTTACAATTAAGTAATGATTATGTCTTGAAACTCTGTAGGAAGGCATTCTTGATATAAAACTGTTTATAGGCACGGGGTCAGAAGCCCGCGGCGGTGGTGCTGCGGTAGCGTTGTCGCCTCCCAGTAAGACGTTGTCCTGTTCGATTCTCAGCTAGAGCATCTTCTGTGTGGAGACATGAGTGAATGGGCGTACCTTCGTTGAAGGTTGTGTGTCAGGGCTGGCAACTCTGCACGTAAAAATCTACTGCCAATTATTAGCGGACCGGAGTTCCGCTGTGGCGACCCCTAACCGGGAAAAGCCGAAAAACACAAATAGGCATGGGGTCAGAGTTGCACATCTCAGCTTAACTGTTAACCTTCAATTGAATATCAGTGAAACTAGTAGTTAACCCACACATACAGGTACTATGCCATTCTGCACATTTGATAATATACTTTATGAATAGTTCAGTCACTGCAGATACACATGTACTTAATTTAGTACATTTCTAAGTGTAATGCACATACACACACACACACACACACACACACACACACACACACACACACACACACATCATGTTGAATAATAAAGTCCATGCAATTAATGATTACTGTGTTACGTTCTACATGCCAGCTATGTCATATATTTTCATTTTTTTGATCACTCATCTTTAACTATAGTTGCGGTTTACCTCCAGTGTCAGATAAAATTCAGTACTGACAAAAGCTCATTTTGTATTTGGCACTGTATTTAATTTAAATAGTATTTTTTTGTTTTGTGTTAGTTTTTACATAATAAATGCTCCAGTGTTCAGCAGCTATATGCTTTGGAAATCATCTAATTGATTTGATTCCCCTTAATTGCTGCAGTGGCTCAGTATAGAGAAGTAATTGATTTTGGTCAGAGTGGCTTCTTTGTCAGTATTAACATGGAATGTAAATGAACTAAGAAGTATGGACCAAAAAAAAAAAGCATTGAGTTACATTAAGCAGTATAGTGTGCAAATGGCGATATTGCAGGAAATACATTTGAATAGAATGAGCATGTAAAATTGACAAAGATGATGACATTCAGTGGGATATTAGAACAAAAGAGAAGGGGAGTAGTAATAGTGGTTGTGAGGGGGAGGCCCCATTATTTAAAAGAAGGCAAAAAGGACAAATCTAGATTTGTGGTAGCAAGGGCTTATTCTGCTAAGTACTACAGGAGCTTAGGAGAATTTTGAGAGAAATAAGTTTTCAGTGGGAAATTTTATTTATGGGTGGAGAATGGAACCTGTTTGGAATAAAGAGGATGTATTAGTGGACCCAATAGGGAAACTACAACAAGAGTGTGGAATGCTGAAGAAATGTATTTGAATATTTGTTATGGAAGATGTATCAGAGTTCCTGCTATTGAATTCACAATTAGTAAGACTTCCTGTATGATTTACATATTATTCAACATGATACAATAACTGTGCTAAATTGGATAGGAATTGTATTTCACGGGAGCGTGTTTATGTAATTGAAAGCTTTGAGAACCATTATAAAACGGTATCAGATCTTGTACCAATAAAAATCTAAGATAGAGGTGCAGAGAAATTATTTAAAATCAGATGTCTATTTCCGACTTGTTTATTAAAAAGAAAAGAGTTTAAGAAATGGATAGTAGGCATGATCTGAAAGTTATTTGGGAAAATAGAAATTACTTCTTAGGGATAGGTAATGAGTGGGATAAATGAAAATTAACTTAAAAATCAAAATAAGAGAGTTAGAGACATGGGAAAGAAGTAATAGGAATTGTTTAGAGTGGTTGAATTAGTTTAAAGTATTGTAAAATAAGAGAAATCTCTAAGAGCAAGAAAAGGAGAAAATGCTAAATAAAATTTATTTTGACACTATGTATACACTTAGGTTGCTGTTAAAGAGTTTTTGATGACCTCAAAGCACAAAAGCTTTTAGCACAATAACGAGCAACAGAAAGTAGAAATAGTTGTATCCAAACTTGGGGACCTTATGACAATAAAATAATCAGAAATGCTATAACAGTTGGAAATTTTATGAAATAAAATGTATAAAGTAGAGGAATGGGGAAAGCAAGATAAGATAACAAAATCTTCCATAAACACATACATTTTTATGCCAAGTTAAGAATACAATGAGGCTCAACAATTAATAGCTAAGATAGGAAAGGATGAAATAATAACTGTGCTGTGTAATCCATTAACAGCTAAGTATAAGGAACAGGCTGTTTTAGAAATGTGGAAGTTAAGAGGGAAGAGTTACAAAGATCTGGAAAGCTTTGCTCAGCAATGTTTCAAAAGGAGGGTATGCTGGCATCTTGGAAGACCGCTCTGGTTGCATTATTACCAAAAGAGGATAAAGACCCTTCATTTCTGCTTCATATAAACCCTGTTCAATTTTAAGCCATGGTTATAAAGTGGTTATCTGTACTAGATAAGAGAATGAGAAATATGCTTTTTGTTGAGGTGAAGCAAGCACTTGATAACATTAGTAAAACAAAGATGACTCAGAGGGAACGGAAGTGTAAGAAAACACTACTTTTTGTTAATGAGTACTGATGCAGAGAAAGTATTTAGGATCACCTGGGATTTTGAGTAGGGCAATTGTACCATTTTCTTTTTGTAATAGAATAATAGGGTTAATAATGAAGATATATGAAGGGTCTAATGCAAATATGAAGGCAGAAGGGCTGCACTCTGGACAATGTATCTTTGAACAGGTGATCTAGACAAGGATATTCTCTTCCCCATTGTTATTTATGAAATATTTAGACACATTAGGAAATAAAATAAAGGATTCACAAATATAACCGGTGTGTAAAGTTAGCTTTTATTTGCAGATATTATTTTGTACTTGATAAATCCAGAAAAGAACATTTTAGGATGGTTTCATGACTTTTCGGGATATAAAATACATCAAGATAAAACAAAAGCTGTAGCAGTGAACTATGCATCTGTGCATTAGTTTGTTCAGTAGTGCGTACACGTAAGGGGATGTGATGAAGCACTTAGGTGTATGGCTTATAAAGTATTCTATTATAGCAGCTAAAGACATGGGAGAGACTAAATAGAAGATAAGTGCTTCTAGTTTAATTTTAGTATTATGAATAGTAAGATATAATCAGTGAGCATTATTTTACTCCCTTTAGTTTTATACAACTCAGGCATGATTTTTATCTACCAGAGAAGAATGTATAGATGACAATAAAGAGTCAAAGGAATTTATTTGGGAGGAGATGAATTTAAAATTTAAGTGGGCTAAGTTGATTCTTCCCATAAAAGAAAATGGTTTAGATTACCTGATTTGAAATAGTACTTAAAAAGTTCACATTTAAGGCTTGTGTACATAACCCAAGCAGAAGGTTGTAAATCAAATTGGAAAGTGGTAATGATGAAATGAGGGTGGGGAGTTCGAGCTACAAAAAGACTAGGTTTTTGGATACAAGCCCTTAAGGAGACTAGTTAAAGCTATGCAGAATATTATAGTCTTAAAGCATCGGAAAACATTCTAAGAACTTCTCCAACACTGGAATGGAGAAGGGAATTTACCAAAAGAGATGCCAGCAAGTGGAATGTAGAGAAAACCAAGAGGGGCTGGAATTTATTAGAAGAAATTAGTAAAGGATGGAGGTATAGTGAACAAATAATTCAGGTGGAAAAGGTTATAAAGTAAGACTACAGCTAAGCAGGAATTTGAACTACAGCTTAGAGACTGCCTTCCCTGTCGGGGCTTGATCTCTAAGGACAGGCAAAAAGAAGGACATAAGGGGAGTGCTAACTGAAAGACCAACTTTGGTAGAGTTTTTGTTGAGTTTAGAACAGAATATAGCTTAAAAAGGATAACTTTAAGACACATTTAGAGGAGGTTAGTAAAGATTTAGGAAAAGAGAATAAAAGCACAAGGTTACAAAGGAACAATGGGTAAAAATCTGTAGGGTACCCAAGTACACAACAAATTCCTGAAGGTTTAGGAGTTTTGCATGGAAGTGTTTGCACAGATATTTTTATACCCCAAATAAACTTTTTTTTCTCAGATTGATAGTAAATGTTGGTGATCTGATAGGGAAAAGAGAGAAATTGAGGACATGTTTTTGGAAATGTCAGAAGTTAGTGGATTCCAGGATCTGAATTGCCTGAGCATTAAAGCCTTAGTGTGTGTTTTAATGCTATTTGTAGCCAAAAAAGCAATTACAAGAAAATTGTAATTAAAATCTAAATCAATTGAAATGAAGGTAATGAATATTGTAAAGGCGATAAAACAACTAGATGCAAGATCTTTAGAAAAGGAAAGTAGCAAAGTTCAAAGTAATAAGTGGAATTTATCGGGAAAATATATGTAGATTAATGCCCAGGAGGAGGAGGACTGAGATTTGAGAAAATTAAAAAAATATCAGTTTATGAAATGTTGGGAGTGAATAAAGAATTGTTAAAAGAAAATGTGTATATTGCACAAGAATAATAGAAATTGTTAAGATTTGTTTTCGATTAGTGCTGGGAACTCATGTTGCAACTTAAAATGTGATGCTTTTGGGTGACCAGAAGGAGACTATAGTTTGATTAAGGCCTAGCCAATTAATTTAGATGGTTAGAAAAAAGAAAAGGGAAGGCTGCCTAAATCTGGTGAGGAATTTTAGAAAACCTCATAAGGGAAAACTGAAAACATTACTAAAAATAACTTTCTTGGGTGGCGTAAGCCAGGGAAACTTGTTGGTTAGGCTTATGTAGGCCCTTGGGCCAATAGCCTAGAACCTACCTACCTATGAATTACTCTATCTAGTGATAAAATCCAATGGCTACCTAAAGTTATTTATCTGGAGAATTAGTGATGTGCACCTTTGACCATTAGTGAATGATCTGTGGAGATGAATTGAGACTGACAGGTCTGGAATGAGTAGACTGTAGTAAGAATTAAAATTTTTTTTTTTTAACTTTTGTGTTTACTTTTAAGACATTGTTATCTTGCTGGTACGGAATGGATTTCGTGAAACTTTTGCCATGGGAGCCAAAGCTGACCTTCAGAAAACCCCTCAGGTAATAATCTATAATAGATTCTGAAAAGATTGTCTTTTGGTGGTGGTGGTGGAGGGAGTGTGCAGTTTGTTTTCATATTAGTCCAGTAGTTTTCATTTTGTAAAAAAAAGTCTTGTTTTGTTTTCTCCTAGTAGGTTTTATCTAAAATACTTAAAACAGAACAAGAATTAGAAGACCTTAAGTCTCAAGATAAGTGAAGTTTAACAGCTGAAGAGTTAAATTACTTCACAGAGGTAATAACAGGGTTTACAAATGGATATGCACCAGTTCATTTTAGAAGTTGCAGCTTGCTGCCTGATGTTCTGAGGTTTCCCTTTGCACACACAGTCATGGATATGTGCACGGTGCACGTGTGTACACACATGCTTTTGTAAGTTATCAGACCAAGTGTGTCCACTCTTTTTTGAAATTTAAAATCTGCTATTTCTTCATACAGATTGCCATCTGCTTATAGCATAAAGCACGTTTTTAAAATTTGACTACTTAAACTGGTAGAGAGTGATAGGAAAAATAGCTTAGGGTGAGAAGGTGTCCCCAGCATGTTCACTTTACACTTAGAGTATAGTTAATTTATTTAAATGCATTTTAATACTTCACTGAGTTACTGCATCTAGTAGTAGCATATTTGCAAGCCATAAAGGAGGTGTTTTTTGTCAGGTTCTTTTTTTATCTGGACACCAGAGATATGCATCATGTATACTTTATTTTCATTAATTGTCCAGTTTTGAAATATTTGTTTTTTTATGTATCAAAGTAGTATATATTTTTTTTCTTTTTTAGTTGTCAGCAGGGAAGTCTGCCATCATTTGAGATGAAATTCTGGTACACATGGAGACAGGGCATAAAGAGTTTTATCCATATTTCTTTCAGTTTTGTTTCAGTGGGTCTTAAGCTGATGGTTGACATTTAGAAATCATTTTGTCTAAATTGTGGGCACTTGAATTGGTAACACAGGTGAACACCTCTTTTTTCAGGCTTTTATTTGACACTTTTTTCAGTTTGGTTACTACAGTCACGGACACACTGATCTCCCACCACATCACACCATAAATTGTGTAGTGATGTCTAGGAAGGTGCATCCAACTTGATTATCCTAGTCATTTCTTGCCATTTATAGTTTAAATCTGAAATCCTAGCAAGTCTTATAGGAAAGTTTTTATTGAGTAATGCTAAAGAAGCTAAACAATCTAAATATCCCTGCAGGTTTCCTGTCACCACCCAAGGCTCATGTAAGTGCTGCTTGTACTACTTCAGGAGTGTGCATAATGTTGGAAGAGTCAAAGATTCAGCAAGCCACCAAGCATTGAAAAATGTGAGCTTTATCGTAGCACATGCTAGGTGATGGCGTTACAGGGTAATTTGTGCAGGGCTTGGCAACAAGGTCCCTTGCTTGATCCCAGGCAAAAATGTGAAGGGAAGGAAACATAAGAGAACAATACAAGGCACTAACCAAATCATCCTCTAGCAACGTGTGCACCTATGATGACCTGCACACTTATCCTGGCTTGAGCTGTTCTTTAGCTAGCAAGGTACTTAGCTTGTACCTGGTATCTGCTGATGGCCAGCAAGAGAGACATATTTCTGGCTACCAGTCTAGGTGATTCATCCCCTAGTTTGAGTAACACATCTCCCATGCTGGAGGACATAGTTAATTGTTGGGCTCACACAGACCAGGCTGTTGAAATCACCTAGTAAGTGCTTGGAGTTTACAATCCAAGAGTATTAAAGAGCATTCTACTTTCCGCTCTCATATTCCATGCCTTGCCAGCAGGAGTTGAAGATGCTTCATCTGAAAATCCTGCAATGAGTTGGTCTAAGTTCAACTCTCAGCATTTGACCTTTAATTGTTATTAAATATCTGGTAAGATGTGACCAGCATGGTGTAGGAATGCATTCTTAGATGATGCAATTTGGTGGCACTGGAAGGACCCTGCAGATGCCTCTGATACATTTTTGCCTCTGTTTAAGGTGGGAGCCAACCATTCATAATGTGTCTCTCCCTGTTTTTGCACCTGAAATCCTGAGTGAACACAGGCTGTCTCTTGGTGGATCTAGCAGCAGGATGAAGTCTCCCTCAATCTCCAAGTTCTTATGGATGAGGGAAAATAAAGGGCTGAATATATTCATGTCTGAGAGACTAAGACAGTGCCTCTCCGTTGGTTATTTTCTCATATGCAGAGACACCCCAGATGATATTCTTAGGTTTTCTTACAGTCCCTGTGTTTTCTCTCCTTAAAAGGCGAAACCATTATTTAGAGAAGGAAAGTGAAGACCTTTGACCATTACTCTCCCCTGAAACCTGTCCCTTGGGATGCTATTTTTGCTGCATGGAAACACTCTAAACCTTCATTCTAAAAGAAAGCAGAATCCCCAGAGGAGTTGTCTTTCTTTTTTAAACATCCTGAGACAGAATTTTATGTGATCCTGTTGACCAAGCAGTAGGTCCTGTGGTCACTGCATTTATCTACCTTTTGTGCTGGATAAGGAGTCTGAATAGAGTCCAGAGTTGTGACATGCATTAGTGAGAACAGATTTGCCTCTTCCATTCAGATTTTGGGGCCTCAAACTGTTTTCATAGGTTCATAGGTTCATACTAGGCTATCTGCCCAAAGGCATTTATAAGCCTAGCCCATAGTTATGTGGCTTTCGCCACCCCTTTAGTTTGAATAAAAACTATGCCTATCATTTTTCTGTGCCTCTGTCAAGCAGTGACACTGAAGTAATCCCTGGGGTATATCTGCGATCTCCCATCCATTGGTCAAGATTCCTCTTGAACAAGGCCAGCGAGGTGCTCTGCCTCACATGTACCGGGATTTTGTTCCACAGCACAGGGAGTCTCTGGGTGATGAATCTGTCCCTCCAGCACGTTCTATTTATAACCGTGTCAAGGTTTAAGTCTCCGCCCTTGTGGTTCTGAGGGATCTAGATTTTTGAGGTGAAGCATATTCATCAAATCTGGGTTTGACATGGCCTTATATGTCAGGCACAGGTCACCTCTGAGCAAGCGGTATGAGACTGAATAAAGCTGGAGTTCTTTCAGTCGGGCAGCATAAGACATATTTTGAGACCCTTTATCCTTTTGGTGAGGAACTTTTGGGCCCTTTCAAGCTGCATCAGGTGTCTGGTCAGATACATTCGAGCGGGGCATTGTACTCAATCATAGGTCTAATGAGTGATGAGTACAGGGGACGATGACCTCCCTTGATCTAGATGTGAATCCCTTCATGATCAGGTGGGCGATATAGAAGGTTTTCCTAACTACTTTAGCAACATGAGTGTCAAGCGAAGACTACTGTCAACTTGGGTCCCCAGATCCCTGATGACTTTTCTGTGCTCAGTGGATTGTCACCTATATGGTAGCTAGGGGTAACCTTGTTTTTCCCGAAGGGTATGACTATGCATTTTTGGCGTTTAACTTCAGGCCATGGCTCTGGCACCAGTTATCCGTTTCTGTGAGGCCCTTCTGGAGGATATCTGTGTCAGATGTGTTTTCGACTATGGCCCAGTTTGCAGTCATCTGCAAACTTTGTCAGCCATAACCCTCCTGTGTTTGCTTGTACTTCAGAAAAGTAGATGCGAACAAGAGTGGACCCAGGACTGAGCCCTGTGGGACACCACTTGTGACAGGCTTTGAGTCTGACATGGCTCCAGCAACTCTGACCCTGTGGGTTCTGTCGCTTAGCCAGTTTGCAACCCATCTTGTGATGTATGGGTTTACATTCAAGCTGATGAGTTTTCGATGATACCTGAGTGGGGTATTGTGTGAAGGCCTTTGCCAGGTCGAGGTAGGCTGTATGGACTGCCTTTCCCTCATCAATGGCCTTGGTGACTGTCTCGAAAAAGTCAACCAAGTTTAAGAGGCAGGATCTGCCTTTGACAAAGCCAAACTGGGTTGGATCCAAAGTCTGCAAGTTCCCTATGTCTTTATTTATGAGTTCCATTATGATCCTCTCCATGGCTTTGCAGATAAGGCTTGTCAAGCTAATGGGGTAATTTCCAGGGTCTGTGGAGGCACCGCCCTTATGAAGTGGGACCACAGTCGCCGTCGCCACTCCTTGGGTGCATATCCTGAGGTGAGGCTAAGATTAAACAGCTGTCCTAACTGTGGGTTTAATTCCTCGTTGAGTTCATGAAGCACACAGCCGGGGACACCATCCGGTCCCATGGATGCTGTGTTTTGCCTTAGTGAGGGCAGTTCTCACCTGGGCATTGGAGATGTTTGGGGGCTACAATCCTCTGGAATAGATATCTCTCCTTTTGGGGAGGGAGAAGTTTGCACTGAACCTGTCAGCCAGTATGTTAGCAATGTGTGTAGGTTCAGTAATTTTCACATCATTTTGAACTAATTCTGAGCATATCTGGGAGTTTCCTCCTAGGTTTCTAACATAGCTAAAGAAGGCCTTATGATTGTCTTTAGAGTCCTTGGCGATTTTTCTCTCAAAATTTGCCTTGGATGATTTTATGAGAGCTCTTAGTTTTTACTTATAATGATCAAAGGTGTCTTACCTTTCAAGGATTTTGCTCTATCTTGTAGTAGCTTCCTCCTTTTGTTGTAGAGCTTGTTTATGGCTGGGGTCCACCAGACTGGGCGCTTGCCTTTGGTACAGAGAGTCTTAGTTTTGTTTGGGATTGCCTGATCCATGCAGTCCTGTAGGTGCTGGTAGAAGGCATTTGTAAGTGATTCAGCGGTTTGAGTAATGTTTACCACTGGCTCAGGGGCCTTAAAGGAGACCACACTAGTTTTTAGAAGTGTGAAATCGGCTTTTGAGAAGTTTTTCACTGTGGTCTTTTTGTTTCAGGTGGGGCGGGATGAGGACCTCCAGCGAGATTAGTTTATGATCTGATCTCACCAGTGAGGGGTATACTTCGGTGTTGAACATTTTGATCCCATGTTCGTGATGATGAGATCAAGTATGTTTTCACCTCTTGTGGGGATGGTGACTAGTTGTTCCATGGCATTTGAGTTTATGAACTCCAGGAATCTTTGGGTTAGAGTGTTAGGGCTTGAGTAGTGTTCCCAGTCTATATTAGGGTAGTTGAAGTCACCTAGTATGATGGTGTTTGGAGATACATTTATCCCTCCAATGTTTTCAGGAAGGCCATGTGAGGTTCCTGAGTTTGAGAGGGTGGACTGTAACATGCTACAAATTGCAGAGCAGTCTTGCCTATGGTTAATTGCACCTGGATGGTCTCCGATGCATCGTGCGTTGCCACCAACCTTGAGGTGTGGGTGTCCTTTATGAATATGGACACCCCCTCCTTCTTGGTGTTGTCCGGATTTTGGGGCGGGCGTGTGATATGAGGTGAAACCTGTTAATGCTGGGGTGCTCTCAGGAGCCTTGAACCAGGTTTCTGTCACAGCACAGACATCGATGTTCTCCATATTGAGAAGGGCCTCGAGTGCGTGCATCTTGAGATTGAGACTTCTGGCATTGAGCAGCATTACCCTTAGTTTTTCCTTTTTGGTGTTCTAGGGTGGTAGGTTTAGAATTTGAGCCTTGCCTAAAAAACGCACTATGCGGGTGGCAAGGGCCTCTGCCAATATCCGGAACCCCAGGGGTGACAGGTGCAAGCCGTCCCTTGCAGCGTGGCTTGTCCAGCATGTCATCCCAGGCAGACAGACATTGGATCCCCTTTGAATGACACCAGAATTTAAGCCAATTATTAAAGCTGATCATCTTATCACTGTATTGTGGCATCATTCTAGGTGAAGGTAGGATACTGCTCAAGGTCAGGGTCATACCTGCCTGGGCTACATAATCAGAGAGCTCCTCGGCGTCCCTTTCATGTAGTCCAGGAGGTATGTCTCAGGTCGTTGACACCAGCGTGGACAATGACTGAGTCGCTTGTACCTGCTGTTGAGAGACCTGAGTGCTTGCGTTATGTGGCGGATTCTAGCGCCCGACAGGCAACTTACTGTGACCTTCTCCTTACTCAGTCTGGTGAGCGGGGCGTCAGTGTGCCTGACTATGGAATCACCAATGACAAGTGTGTCTGGCATTTTGTTTGGCCTTAAGGGCTGTGACTGTTTGACACTCTGACTGTGTGGTCTATGTGTTGCATGTGTTGGGTCGTGAGGTGGTAGTTGTTTGGGTGTCTGCTTTGGTGGCCTCTGCTGTTTTGGTAAATTTTTGACCAGAGCCTCAGTATGTCTTTGTGTGAGTATGTGTATGATTTGAAGTTGTGATGGTACCATGTGTGACTGGGTATGTATTGTGTGTGGTTGCCTTCTCCTCCTGTCTGGTCTTGCCAGTCCTATGTTGAGAGAGCTCAGCCTCCAGTTTGGCCGTATAGTTGCATCTCTCGCATGTATTTGTGTTTTGTGGGAGAAGGAGAGGTTTGTCTGTGTACATGAGGCAATTGTAACATTGCCTCAATATTCCCAGGTTCACCAGTTGAGCTGGAGAGGACACTAGCAACTGATCCCTCGACATACTAGAAGTAGTAGATAAAGAACTACTTTCATTCCTCACTGGTGGACTAGGCTGTGAGTAATGTGAAAGAGAGACCTGATTTTGAAATCAGAGACTGTGGAGAAGGCAGTTTTGTTATTTTCCTTGGCGGGGGACTTTCCCTCTTCCAACCTAATTTGGGCTGCACTGATGTTGTGGCTATGACTGCAGCATTCTCTGTTTCACTGCAACTCTGTGTTCTATCCTTTAGCCATGTGGCAGTCCATTTGTTTTTTTCTTGATCCTTCCCTTTATTTCCCTAGTTTTTTTTGCAGTCACTTATCTTGTCTTAGATCAAAATATATTATAATGCTATGCTTTACTTTTAAATAGTACTGTAGATATTACAGTGTATTCCTAAATATAATTTATGAAATGTTTAATTTTATAGTTGTATGAATATTCAGAACAATGTACTACTAGCACAATGTTGTATCAGTGGTAAGTTTACATTACAGCTCTACTGCTGATGTACAACCTTTATCTACTACACCACAGACATAGCATGTTGTTTATACATCTAACTGTAGTAAAAGTATAACATCATAGTAAATAAGTACGTCAAAATACTTAATGAGGTTATATTTGAAGCTGACGTGTGGGTGAGCAAATTCCTGAGTCTACCAAGTACCTACTTGTTATGGTCAGTGAGGCATTTGTCAGTGTCAGAAGTGCAATAGTAGTGCAAAAGCTGATAATTAACACTGCAGTGTGGCATGGGGGGGGGGGGGTGATACACTTCTGAGTGAGTTGTCCTTCGGATGAGATGTTAAAACGAGGCAGGCCCCATCTGCTTCAGCTCATGGTAGTTCTGCTGGATGTAAATATCCCATGTTAGCTATCAAAAAGATTAAGGATCCTTTGTATATAAAATTAACTCTTATTTGTAAATGCTGTAAATAATTACAAATGTACAAATGTATAGATATACAATTATATTTACACATATTCATAATTTTCCTTAGTCATACTAAATTTTCATCCCTATTAGACCCCACTCCTTTTTCCATAACTATCATATGGTTTTACTTAATATTTTTGCCAAAATCCATTTACCATTCAACATAATTTCATTTGTTCTTTCATTCCATATAACCCATATGACATAAAATAATGTATTTATTCTTTTAAAACAAGACACAAATAAGCACAGGAGAAAGCCAAGGCTTATAAAAACGATCCACATATGCAAAGTGACACAATCCAATTCACGAAATCCACAGGAACAGTACTTGTTAAAAATCCAAATCGATTTATTAAATACAGAACTGGTAAGCACTTTCACCCAACAGGGCTTCTTCAGACCAAAAACATCTCTACATGTGAAGCACATATATAAATACAACTATTAATTAATCAATTAACTAAAATTATGATATCACATCCTGCAGTCTAAAAATTCTATAAAATATATAATAAAAAAATTATACATTTGTTAAAATGCATTTCAGGCATCAAATACATAATAGATTGTGGCAAAATATAAAAACTTTATATAAAAATATATCATGCAAACCTTTCAATGTTTAACTTTCAATTTTCTATTCTTTAACACAGGTCTTAAAGGTACCTTGTCATTCAGGCCAGGTTTTTTATCTGCTCTGAGCCTAATAATCCACTTCAACTCGCACCTTTCTGTATAGTTCCTAACATCTCCCCCCCCATGTACTGAGAGTGTTAGCTTTCATGACCAAAAACCTGAAGCTATGTTGTTCATTGGTCTCCAGTGCATGTTTCGACAGGGCATTAACTCTGGATTTAATACGTAGGAGACAACCACGGTTTCTTTACAGGAATAGAATAAATTTACAAAGATTATTGTGTTATCCAAGGGATTTAGCCATTGTATCGAATGAATTATTACAGTGTTGTACCTCACCATGTAACAGATGTAATTTCTGTGTACATGGATAGTAGTGCCACTTTCACATACCCGATAACTAAGCAGTGTTTTAAGTTTAAGGTTAAGGCTGATTGTTGAATTGAGCATGTTGTCTATTTGGCTAGTTGTACATCATGTTCTGCATTTTATGTTGGTAAGACGAGTAGAAGGTTAAGAGACAGGGTAAGAGAACATATGTACCACATTCGTATTAAATCCAGCTTCCCCTTTTTTCTACTTCCTTTCCATCAAGAGGTTTTGTCTTAGTTAAAGACGTCTTCTCTGGCTAGAGGAGATCATCATTTGAGTTAGAGACCTCTACTCTAGTCCCTTCTCTGCTTGTCTATTTAAAAAAAAAAAAAAAAAAAAAAACAAATAGGGTAGCCTTTTTGTATTTACCTGTGTTTTGTGTGGTGTGAAATAGCTGGATAGTTGTTTTTTCTGGTAGCTTTCTTATTATCTTTAATATAGTTTTTTTGGACAGTGATTTTGTTGTTCTGGTTGTGCTTTCCACTATGTCCAAAGAAGGGAAAGAAGTGAAGCAGTCAGGCTTCAAGAAATGTGACTCCTGTACACAGAAAATGTCTATAACCGGCGGACACACTTGTTGTGTCTATTGCTTAGGTGCGGTTCACCTTCAGGATTCCTGCTCTATTTGCTATGGTTTTAGTTCCAGGAATCCTGCAGGAATGCAAGAACAAACTTATAGTAAGGGGATTACTCAAGGGTCCTTTTTCTGAGACGTTGGAAGGAAACCAGACCTCATCTAAATCTTCTTTATTCCTAAGGTCTGAAAATTCGACAAAAAGAGCTTCTTCTTCGGCTGCTGTCTCTGAGCCAGCAAAAAAGGCATCTAAGGACAAGACTTTGGACCTGAAGGCTTTCAGGCCCGAAAACACCACTCCTTCGGTTCCACCAGTTTTGTCAGAACCGACTAGGAGCCATAGACTGAGCAGGTCCCCAACCTTGGAGCCGGTCTCCTTAGTTACCTTTTTTGCAGTCGGTGGCTGATGGCCTAAAATCCTCGACCCAGTCCTCTCGATCCTCCAGGATCTGATGATGTGGAGCGGGTGGTAAAGAGGCTGCTATGGACTCAGGCTCTTGCCAAGATCCTTTGAAGTCCAGCCCATAAGGAAGTGGAATCGACATCTATTACTGCCCCATCTTCTGGTCCTCCTCCGACCTGATTGGTTTCGGAGCCGGAGTGTTTGGATATCTTTGTGGTGGAACCTTTGGGGCAGAGACTTACCTCTGAGTTTTCGGCCCCGACTTCTACTCTGACCTCTTAGAGGTCTGGGAGCCGATGCTTCCCTGTCGGGTCTGGAGAGGAAAGTCGAATTGGACCCTTGTCGGATCCGAACCTACCTCTCGGGGCATTGGTGCAGATGAGCTCGGCACCTACATTGGGCTCTGAGACCACCTCATTGGTACGGGGGAAGTCTCCTGGTTCTGTTGAGCCCAGGTCATGGTGCCTTCGAGGTGATGAGTGTGCTGTCATTCCTGGCGGCTCCACCTTCGGATCCAGGCATTCTTCTCCCTAAGGTGCCGGTGTCTGCCTCTGTACCACTCCCCCCCAGGTAAAGAAAACCAGTGCCCCAGGACACCCCATTGGGTGAGTCACTTTCTTCTGAAAGCTCCCCAGAGGATCCCTCCAGAGAGGTCCCTCAGAAGAGAACTTGTAAGAGTAAACATCTAGACTCCCCTGAGGAGTCTGTCACATCGGATACAGATTTAGAGGATTCAGAAGGTTTGCCACGGTCACCCTCTGAGGATGTATCCTTCTCAGACATTCTAGAGATCCTAAAGCACAGAGGTGGCTGGAAGACCCTTTCCGAGAACGAGTCCATATACCTGGAGGCATTTGGATCTCGACCCTCCACATCCTGGGTTTCTCCGCCTTTCAATCAGCTCCTTGGTGTAGTTAGTCAAAAGGCATGGGGCTCTCCAGAATCTGTGGAACCGATTCCGAGGAGGCCCAACAAGTCCATAACAGCCACTTCCGACAAAGAGTTCTTGACCAAAGGTGTCCCGGTAGATTGTATGGAGGTGGCAGTGGTGGCCACCAAAAAAGGAGTTAGCTGAGTCTTCATCTGTCTATCCATCGAATAAGGAATCTTGAACGACGGACAGATACAGGAACCGTATGTTCTCGTCAGCAGCCTTTACACTCAGGTTACTGAACTACTTAACTCATTTTACCAGACTTCAGAGGGCTCTCTTGAAGGAGCTGGGAGATGCCCTCCAAGGTTCTACAGCTGCGGGTTGTCAAACAAGGTGACCTCTCAGCTTGCTACCATAAGTTCTGTAGTCAACTCCTCTATAAGGCTCATCTCTTATGCAGCCGATGGAGCGAGTAGGGCAGCAGTCACAGGAATAGCTCTGAGGAGACATTCCTGGATGGGCCTTTGCGAGTTTGCTGAGCCCTTCAAGTCTTCCTTCATAAACGCTCCTTTTGATGGCTCATCCTTGTTCGGGCCAAAAGTTAGAGACTCTGACCAGGTGCGAACAACAAGGCAAAACTCTGCTGTGGGAGTACGTTTTTCTGTCCCTACCTCGCCATATCCCAGAGGCCAGAAGGGCGGTAAAATGTGGTTCCGTAAATCCCAAAGAGCTTTGCCTGAGGTACGTGGTGACATTTCCCGCAGGGGCAGAGGAGGAAATAACAATGGAAGGTGACCTCGCGGCAGAGGGTGTCCGCAAAATCAGGGTGACAGAGATGCGTTCTCTGGCAGACCCTTCCAGTACTCCTGAAAGAAAGCCCACCTCCCTGCCTCTGGAGGCAGTCAGGAGCAGACTATCACTGTACCCAAAAGCTTGGCTGAACATCACTTGAGACAAATGGGTACAGTTGATTAATATCCAGGGGATACAACATATCTTTCTCCATCCCACCCCCACAAGCAAGATCAGTCCCAGACATTCCACACTGTCAAAGGGATCAGGCAACCATAGAGGTGCAAAGGTTGCTAAGAAAGAGTTATCCAAGTAATCCCCACAGACCAAATCGGATCCAGGACTTTACTCAAGGTTCTTTTTAGTTCCAAAAAAAACAGGGGACTGGAGACCCATCTTGGATCTCAGCAGGCTGAACAAGTCCTTAAAAAAAGCAAAGTTCAGGATGGAAACACTACAGTCTGCACTCCTTTTTCTGGGACAAGACAGTTGGATGTACTCAGTCGATCTTCAGGATGCGTACTACCATATAAAAATGGACAGGCGATCCAGGAGATATCTACGCTTCAGGCTGGGAGCCAGCCATTACCAATTCAGAGCTCTGCCCTTTGGCTCACTACAGCCCCAGAGTGTTTACCAAATGCATGGCAGTAGTCACGGCTCACCTGAGGCGTCTAGGATTCTGGGTGTTTCCGTACTTGGACGACTGGCTCCTGACCGCCACCACCGAGCATCTACTAACTGGGTCTATATTATATAAGCGAATGCAATGAATTGCAAATGCTATATAATCGACCCACAATCCCCGACAACCCAAAATGTTGAACACACAGATCAAAAAATCAAAACACAAAATAAAGTGGGGTCTGTGCCCCCCACACACCCCTACTTAAATATACTAACTCCGAGATCGCACCACGGTGGAGGAAATGGCAAAGTCCCAAAAACGGCCCAGTGATTTTTTTCCCTAGGAAAAAAAATCGCCATACCGTGCTTTAGGTATTTTGCCATTTCGCTTAATGACATTCAACTAAACAGTGTTCACAATTCATTGCATTTGCTAAAATAATAGGAACCCTACTAATCAAGGCGAGAGACACCAGCATCCATCTATGTTTAGAACTGGGCATTTCCATAAATTTCGAAAAATCTGCCTTGTTGCCATCTTAGCATATTAAATTCATAGGACCAGACTTAAACACAAAAAGACATGGTAGCAAAATTGCCTCACGACAGGGTACAGACACTGTGACATCGTGTCCATCTTGCTCTTGAAGAAGAAGGTACAGGCAAAGTTTGTCCTAAAGGTCTTAGGCAATACGGCGACTGCTATAACACTAGTACCTCTGGCATGTCTACATATGAGATTACTACTACTACTCTTTGCTCAGTGGTCCATGCAGGAGTTGCCCATGTCCTGCAAGATCTTAATCACAGACTCCTCAAAAGAAGTACCTATGCTAGTGCCTTCAATATACACAGGTAACTCTAGGCAGACCGTTCACTCTCCCTCAACCAATAGCTACAGTGACCATGGATGCTTCCCAGATAGAGTGGGGGGTATTATCTGGGAAAGACCGTCCAAGGAACTTCGCGGGAACATGGGTACCATTTGCACATCTATGTCCTAGAGATGAGAGGGATGCTTCTGGCATTGCAGGCATTCCAAACCTCTCTTCCACCAGGTATGATTGCAATACAGACAGAGACAGTACGTCGGTAATGTGGTACATCAAGAAACAAGGCGGAACCAGATCCTACCCCTTTTGTCAAGTGGCTCAAAGGGTATGGCAATGGGCAATTCTTCTCAACGTCTTCTGATTGCAGCACATATTCCGGGGAAATCCAACATGCCAGTGGACAAATTAAGCAGAACAATTCTGATGCCTCATGAGTGGTCCCTGAAACAGGAAGTTGCGAGCCAAATATTTCGCAAGTGGGGCCAGCCGTGCTGCCACTTCTTTGCCATGTCCATGAACACCAAATGCAGCAGCTACCTTGCCCTAATTCCCCCTCTGGGGGAATCACCAAGGGATGTACTTGTTCACGATTGGCCCCCGGGACTTCTTTATGTTTTTCCTTCATTTCCACTCATCCCCAAAGTCCTACAGAAAGCCACATCATTGAGTTGCAGGTTAATTCTCATTGCTCCATACTGGCCATATCAGATTTGGTACTCTTTCCTATGGCCCCATCTCCGTGAGGAGCCATGGATTCTGGCCCTGATACCAGATCTTCTGACTCATCAGTCAGGTATGCTCCATCCCTCAATTCAAACTCTCAAACTGACAGCTAGGTTGCTCCACTTCCAGTCTTAGCCAGGATTTCAGACATATCCCCGGCAGTGTGACACATTCTGGTTTCATCTCATAAAATAACTAGGAAACTGTATGCTAGCAAATGGAAAAAGTTTTCTTGTTGGGCTTCCAAGAATCACATAGCCCCATTCACAGCCCCTGTAAGTACAATTTTAAACTTCTTAGCAGAGATTTTCAATTAAGGTGCTGCAGCAGCTACCGTAAGAGTGCAATTAGCCACCATATCTAACTACCACATAGGAGACATGGGATTAAAATGAATGTCTTGCAGATTGTGCAAAGCCTTCCTGAGAGGTACTTTTCTTCTAAGGCCTCCAATAAGGGAATTTCCACCTCCTTGGGACCTCAATTTGGTACCGATTACTCTGATTCTCCCACCATACGAACCAGCCTCATCTTGCCAACTAAAATTTCTGACCTGGAAGACAGTCTTTTTAATAGCCATTACGTCAGCTAGGAGGGTTTCAGAGCTCCATGCCGTGTCCATTCGCCCTCCCTATTTAGTTTTTCACAAAGACAGAGTTTCTCATAGAACGAATTCTTTATTCCTTCCCAGGGTATGTTCTGAGACCAATTTGAATCATTCCGTTGACTTGCCCGTCTTCTTTCCAAACTAAGGCAGCAAGGCAGAATAGACTTGCCCGTCTTCTTTCCAAACTAAGGCAGCAAGGCAGAATATAAACTATGTCAATTGGATGTCCACAGGCAATTACGTTTCTGCTTGCATAGAACAAAAGAGTTTAGAAAATCTAACCAGCTATTAGTCTCCTTCTCGGATAACAGGAAAGGTGAACCAGTTTCTAAAGTTACCTTGTCAAAGTGGCTTACTGACAGTATCACCTATGCATATAATTCCCAACATAAACAACTGCCAGGAAAGATTAGAGGCCACTCAACAAGAGCTTTGTCAACTTCGACTGCCTTTCAGGCCAGACTGCCTCTGGATTCAATCTGTCCTGAAGCCACATGGATCATTCTCATACCTTCATCACTCATTACCCCTAGTTGCAAGTGCTACAGTCTTTGCCCTTCTGTCATAGGGAGCTGTTGTGGAGGAACTCTGCCTACTCAAGGACTGGGAAGTCTGTTTCACTTGCACAATCCCAGCCACCCCCCACCAGCTAGTCCTACACCCAGGATACTGGTCAAACTCAGGATGTTTGGAATTTAGTGATGGGCAAAACCTCTATACCACAGTATATCAATATAATAGTACTTTTGCAGAATGAGGTGATGGTATGAGGCTTCTGCTTTTGGCATTGAAGACCTTTGGGGTGTTTCAGTGGGCAGTGCTAGTGATTCTAAGACATTAAAGATTTTAGGCAACCAGATATTTAGAAATGATATCCTGTATAGCTCTAGCATCTGCCCACAGGGCACTAGGACCACATGTAAATAAACTTTAAATTGAATATTTTATAATATTGTGAGTTGGTGTTTTCCTTGCTGGTGCAAACCCTGTTTGAGCAGGGTAACAAATGTGGATCATTAAAGCAGTCATAACCTGTAACCCTTTGTGGGCCATTGGAGGTATATAGCCCCATACATGGCTACCCAAGTGGATGGAACCTAGGACTGGCCTAATCCTGGCTGTTACTCGCATTATGATATTCATCTAAAATATCTCCATGTTTGGATCATATACTTGGTGCCAACACATATGGTGATGTCATTCGCTCACTGCATAAGCATTTTCATTATTTAGTCCTTTGCTTGACATTTCTGACCCTCTCTGAGTTCAGATCATAATTCTAACCTTCATCAGTGAAATACTCCTACGTTCACTGCCTAGATATAAATCTGGTGTATGTTCTCATGGCCATTACATTATCATGCAAGATCATTACCATCACTGCCTTTATTGTTTTGGGGAGGAGCATGATAGCATGATGTGATGCACTGTTGTAAGTATAATTATTTCAACCCTAACACTTGCAGACACTGGACAGAAAACTTTCTGACCTGTCTTACTTCCAGAAGGTTGTGTTGACTGAAAGATCTTTGAGTGAGGATTTGTTTGAGGATTGTCTATACTGCCTCAGCTAGAGAACAGCAACAGGCCCCAGCCTAACTCTCTTTTGGGTACAGGCCCTTTTATAAACAGCCCTCTAGTCAATGGAGATGATTTACTCATCCTGAACAACTGAAGGCTTTAGCCCATGACAGTCATCCTTTTTGGTAGTTGACAAGAGATTGGAGGAGATTCAAACTCCTCATGTCCCACTCTGGGGGGGGGCATATTGTTGGGTGTAGCTTCCACTCTCCCCCCAGCTGATATACTGGAACTGGAGTCCAGCAGGCCTGATCCTGAGGAATGGTCTCTGAAGACACCCAGCCATAAGTTACGTGTGCACAGTAGGTTCATAGGTGTATACTAGGCTAGCAACCACTAGGGCCCTTATAAGCCTAGCTATGCAACCAGAATGTGGCCTACAGATTTAATATATAGGGTCTATATTACATTTTCAAAAGGGCTGTTCATTAAATGCCCTTTCATTGACACGCAAACATCAAAATACCAAAACTCTGAATGGCCACATCAGCACATTTTTTC